>NC_056728.1:746714285-746739285 GCF_019279795.1 Protopterus annectens | reverse complement strand
TGTAGATAGATATATAGATATAGATATATGGATTCACTTTAGAACATCGAAAGCCCATAACACTGAAATTCAAAACACTGAGATCAAAATCTTGAAATTCACAACAATGATAACTAAAAATATTGAATCTCATAACACTGAAAAAACATAAGAAACCAACATGTAATACATGCCAGCACAACTACATACTGAAACAAAAAATAAAGCATATTACACTTCTCCAAATATAAGCAGGGTGGCAAGCCCCCCCTTCACTTTCCATGTGGGGTACTGCCCCCACACCCCCTGCTATTTAAATATATCAACTCCGAGATTGCACTACACAAAACAAAATGACAAACATACCATTCCACGCTTCATGACTGCCTGTTTAAATTGTAAAAAAATATCCTCAACTTTTTCTTAGGAACCCTACTTCACTGTTAAAACATTACACATTATTATATATCTCTTTCATAGGTGACCTCAGTCATGTTCCCTTCTTACTTGCTATAGTACAATATAATACATCTTAGTGTAGTGTAGTGCGGTCTTGGAGTTGATATATTTAGGTAGCAGGGAGTGTGGGGGGGTGCAGCCCCTCACACTGGGGGGACAGGGCGGCTTGCCCGCCTTATATTTGAAGAAGTGCATTATGGTTTGTTTTTTATTTGTTTCTGTATGTAGTTGTGCTGGAATATAGTACACACACACACACACACACACACACACACACACACACACACACACAGATATATAATTACGTAAATGTTAAATCCTAATAACTAAATGCTATCACAAACATTCATGTTTTATGAGTTAAAAGGACCTTTTTATGTTAATCAATAAACACAACATTTAAGAATAAAGATTGCAAATGTTGCATGAATGAAGACATTTTTTCATGTTTAGTTTGAGAGGTTGTGTGGAGAAACATTTCAAAACATGTATAGTGAATGCATCCAAAGTCATTTTACTTCTCCATTCACTAATCGCTCAATCTATATGTTGAGTTACCTACTAAGACGATACTTTATATTTAACCTAATTCCAAAATGAAGCCATTATGTCTCTAAGCACATTTTTATAGTTATAGAATTTGTTAAAGTATTGAATTAAATTGGAGTGAAAAGATCACAACAGGTGCAATTGCATCTGCTAAGTAATATTTCCATGTAGCCTGTACATTTTTCATTATTCAGTCAAACTGAGATTAATATTTTGAATAGCCAAGTCTTCACACCAATTCCATACAAGTGCTGTTCAATAAAAGAGTATATAAGACCATGGGGCAGATTTACTAAGCCCTTTAGACTCTACTAACACCATGCGCGCATCTTGGCATAATGTACTCATGGTAGTGCACAGTTTTGGATTCAGTAATCAGCTCAACATGCCATGTACAGACACAAAACATGGTAAACACTGTGGTATGCTACTTACAGCATAAGCAACTGAATTGTATGCTAATAAACCAATCCAAGTTGGAGGAGCTATTCAGAAAGCTATAAAGCAACCATATAGACTCAGTGCTGGTTTTCCCTGCAAATTCCCAAACCTATTGGAATACAGCAATGGAAAGGAGTCTACAGAAAAAGAATGTTAGGGGCTGCTGTTGCTTTAATTCATGTGTATATGCAACAGGCTGATGTCTATGCTGCTGCTGCTAATAGACCATGGCCAAGAAGAAGAGTTTTTAGACCCCATATAACTTATCATGATCTGCATGAGGTGGAAATTGCAGAGTGCTTCAGGGTGGAGAGAGACACACTACAGGAACTCTGCAACCTCAGTCATCCTCAACTCAGACCAAGAGCAAACCAAGGGAAGTAGTATCAATGGAGACAATAGTATGTGTTTCACTTAGAACTGTTGCCACAGGAAACTTTCAGAGACAAACAGGGAACATGCTGCAGTTTTCACAGGCATCAGCATTTAGGATCCTCCATCAATTACTGAAGGCTATGCTTCAACATGACAGTGACGTTATATATTTTCCCAGTACACCTGAGGACAGGGCCACAATTATGCAGGAGTTCTACCTTGTAGCACACCATAGACTGTTCACATATAGAAATCAAAGCACCACCTGGGGAACAGGGAAGGGTGTACATGAATAGAAATGGCTTCCACTCCATTAACTGCCAAGTTGTGTGTAACGTTAAGGGAATCATCTCGAATGTGTATGCTGGCAACCCAGACAGTTACCAAGAGACACACACATCTGGCACAACTCCCAACTGTATGAGGTGTTTACTAGGGGTGATATCCCACAGGGTCATTTACTAGGGGATACAGGTTATGCACTGGAACTGTGGCTGATGATGCTTTTCAGAAATGCACACACACACTAGCTCAAGAAAACTGTAAGGGGACACATGATCAAACCAGAAATATCATAGAGTATGTGTTTTGGCTACTGAAGTTGCAGTTCCAGTGCCTAGATACATCAGGGGAGCCCTGCAGTACAATCCACATACATGTACTGAAATCTTCACTGTCTGTGCCATGCTTCACAACATCATTCTGAGAAAACAGCTTCAGCAGGATCAACAAGGGGAAGGTCCGAACATTCCACCACCACTGGCAAGGTAACCATAGCCACATGCAGGTAAAGAGTCAGAGGGTGAACCAGCAGCTGCTGTGGTTGCAGGCAGACTTAGACATGCTCAATATGCCCTCACATTAGTTAAGAGGAAATGTGTAGCATGCTCACTCACCACTTAGGGCCAAAACCTTCATACTATGAACATACATAGAGTAACATTGATGCCAGCCAACACGCATAACCTTTACCAACCCATGTAATACTTTATGTGTACTCTTAGCTTCAGACAGACTCAACTCTGAACTAAAACTGTAGAAACTGCCAGATTTACAAGGTAAGTGTTGAACCTGGAATATTAAAAAAAGTGTGTAATAATACAAATGAATGGCATATCCTTAGGTTCATAGGTTCATACTAGGCTATCTGCCCTAGGGCATTTATAAGCCTAGCCAGAGTGTGTGTGGCTTTCACCACCCCTTAGGATGAGAATACTATACCCATTAGTTTGCTGTGCCTCTGTCCAGCAGTGATACAGAGATGATTCCCGGGGTAAACCTACGATCTCCCATCCACTCGTCAAGATTTCTCTTGAACAGAGTCAGTGAGGGGCTCTGCCTCACATGGACTGGGATTCTGTTCCATAGAGTAGGGAGTCTCTGGGTGATGAATCTGTCCCTCCAGCACATCCTATTTATATCCTTGTTGAGGTTTAAGTCTCTTGCTCTCGTGGCTCTGGTGGATTTGGATTTTTTGAGGTGGAGCATGTCCATTAATTCCGGGTTGGACATGGCCTTGTATGTCAGGCACAGATCACCTCTGAGCAGATGGTATGCAACTGAATAGAGCTATAGTTTCTTCAGTCGGGCATCGTATGACATATGTTTGAGCCCCTTTATCCTTTTGGTGAGGAACTTTTGGGGTCTTTCCAACTGCTGCAGGTGCCGGGTAAGGTACATTCCGAATGGGGCGTTGTACTCAATCATTGGTCTGATAAGTGAAGAGTACAGGGGTACAATGACCTCTCCTGATCTGGATGTGAATCCCTTCATGATCAGGTGGGCAATGTAGAAGGTCTTCCTAACCACTTTGGCAATGTGAGTGTCAAAAGAGAGGTTACTGTCAACTTGGGTCCCCAGGTCCCTGATAACTTCTTCCGTGTTTAATGGATTACCACCTATGTGGTAATTAGGGGTTACCTTGTTTTTCCCAAAGGGTATGACTATACATTTTTTGGCATTTAGCTTAAGGCCATGGCTCTGGCACCAGTTATCCATTTCTATGAGACCTCTCTGGAGGATGTCTATGTCTGATGGAGTGTCAATTATAGTGCCCAGTTTGCAGTCATCTGCAAATTTTGTCAGCCACAATCCCCCTATGTTTGCCTGCACTTCAGAAAAATAAATGGCGAACAAGAGGGGGCCCAGGACTGAGCCCTGTGGGACACCACTCGTGACCGGCTTAGAGTCTGACATGGCACCAGCAACTCTAACCCTGTGTGTTCTGTCCTTGAGCCAGTTTGCAACCCATCTTGTGACATATGGGTTTACATCTAAGCTGGTGAGCTTTTCTATGATGCCCGAGTGGGGTATTGTGTCGAACGCTTTTGCTAGGTCAAGGTAGGCTGTGTGAACTGCCTTACCGTCATCAATGGCCTTAGTGACTGTTTCGAAAAAGTCGACCAAGTTCAAGAGGCAGGATCTGCCCTTGACAAAGCCAAATTGGGTAGGATCCAGTGTCTGTAGTTCCCCAATGTCTTTATTTATGAGTTCCATTATGATCCTCTCCATAGCTTTGCAGACAAGGCTCGTCAAGCTTATGGGGCGGTAATTTCCAGGGTCCATAGAAGCACTGCCTTTGTGGAGTGGGACCACAGTTGCCGTACGCCATTCTTTGGGTACGTATCCTGTAGTAAGGCTAAGATTAAACAGCAGCCTTATGTGTGGGTTTAGTTCCTCATTGAGTTCGTGTAGCACACAGCTGGGGACACCGTCCGGTCCCATTGATGCTGTGTTTTTTGCTTTAGAGAGAGCAGCTCTCACCTGGGCATCTGAGATGTTTGGGAGGCTAGATTCTGGTGGGATAGATATTTCTCCTTTTGGGGGGGGGGGGGAATTTGCACTGAACCTGTCTGCCAGTATGTTGGCAATGTCTGTGGGTTCAGTGATTTTTTTATCATTTTGAACTAATTCTGAGCATATCTGGGAGTTTCCACCCAGGTTTCTAACATAGCTAAAGAAGGCTTTATGATTGTCTTTTGTGTCATTAGCGATTTTTCTCTCAAAGTTGGCCTTGGATGATTTTATGAGTGATCGTAGTTTTTTGCTAGTATTGATCAGAGATGCCATCCCTTTTAGGGATTTTGCTCTGTCATGTAGTAGCTTTCTCCTCTTGTTGTAGAGTTTGTTTATGGCTGGGGTCCACCAGACCGGGCGCCTGCCTTTGGTGGAAAGGGTCTTGATTTTATTAGGGATTGCTTGATCCATACATTCCTGGAGGTGCTCGTAGAAGGCATTTGTAAGGGTTTTAGCGTGGGATGTGGTTTCCACTGGCTCGGGGGCCTTGAAGGATACCACTCCAGTCTTAAGAAGTGTGAAGTTTGCTTTTGAGAAGTTCTTCACTGTGGTCTTTTTTGGTTGGGGTGGGGGCGGGATGTGGATCTCCAGTGAGATTAATTTATGGTCTGATCTCACCAATGAGGGATATACTTCCGGTGTGGAGCATTTTGTCCCCATGTTTGTGATGATCAGGTCTAGTATATTTTCTCCTCTTGTGGGAATGGTGACTAGTTGTTCCATAGCATTTGAGTTTATGAACTCAAGGAACCTTTGGGCTAGGGTGTTGGGACTTGAGTAATGTTCCCAGTCTATGTTTGGGTAGTTGAAGTCACCCAATATGATGGTGTTTGGAGAGACATTCATACTCTCCAGTGTCTTCAGGAAGGCTGTGTGGGTTTCCTGAATTTGAGAAGGTGGTCTGTAGCATGTTACAAACTCTAGGGCAGTTTTACCTATGGTTAATTGCACCTGGATGGTCTCCGATGCTTCGTGCATTGCCACTAACCTGGAGGTGTGGGTATCCTTTATGAATATGGATACTCCCCCTCCTTTTGTGGTTCGGTCCGGATTTTGGGGCTGGAACTTATGATATGAGGTATAACCTGATAGTGCTGGGGTGCTCTCAGGAGCCTTGAACCAGGTTTCAGTCACAGCACAGACATCAATGTTCTCCATTCTGAGGAGGGCTTCGAGGGCGTGCATCTTGAGATTTAGGCTTCTGGCATTGAGCAGTATTACCCTTAGTTTTTCTCCATTTTTGTTTTCTAGGGTGGTAGGTTTATCATTTGAGCCTTGCCTAAAAAAGGCACTATGGGGGTGGCAAGAGCCTTTGCCAATATCCGGAAGCCCAGGGGTGACAGGTGCAAGCCGTCCCTTGTAAAGCAGTGTGGCTTGTCAAGTATGTCATCCCAGGCAGACAGACATTGGATCCCCTTAGAATGACACCAGTAATTAAGCCAATTATTAAAGCTGATCATTTTGTCTCTGTATTGTGGCATCATTCTTGGTGAGGGTAGGATACTGCTCAGGGTCAGGGTCATACCGGCCTGGGCTACATAATCTGAGAGCTCCTCTATGTCTCTTTTCATGTAGTCCAGGGAGGTAGGTCTCCGGTCGTTCACACCGGCATGGACAATGACTGAGTCATACTTGTACTTGCTGTGGAGTGACCTGAGTGCTTGTGTTATGTGGCGGATTCTAGCGCCTGACAGGCAGCTTACTGTGATCTTTTCCTTGTTCAGTCTGGTGAGTGGGACGTCAGTGTGTCTGACTATGGAGTCACCTATAACAAGTGTGTCTGGCATTGTGTTTGGCCTTAAGGGCTGTGACTGTTTAGCACACTGACTTTGAGAACTATGTGTTGCATGTCTTATGTCTTGAGGTGGCAGTTGCTTGGGTGTCTGCTTTGGAGGCCTCTGTAGTTTTGGTAGATTTTTGATCAGTGCCTCCGAGTATGTCTTTGTGTGTTTATGTGTTTGTTTTGCAGTTGTGATAGTTCTATGTGAAACTGGGTTTGTGGTGTGCGTGGTTTCCTTCTCCTCCTGTCTGGTCTTGCCAGTCCTGAGTTGAGAGAGCTCAGCCTCCAGTTTGGCTATATAGTTGCATCTCTCTCATGTATTTGTGTTTTGTGGGAGAAGGAGTGGGTTGTCTGTGTACATGAGGCAATTGTAACATTGCCTCAAGATGCCCAGATTCACCAGCTGAACTGTTACTTGGTATTGTAAGTAAGAAAAAGGTGGTTGATTTGTACAACAGTGACTTCAACATGTGACAGCAGTGCCTTATGAGAATATATGTGTCCTCCATCAAGTAATAGGCCTCAGGCATCAAAGATTCACACATTCATGCCTCTCAAAAGTACTGATGGTCACCAAATGTTCTAAATTTGGCCTCATAATTTTGTATTGGCAAATAATTAAAGAGAGGTTAGAAATTAATGAAACACATTTCAGATTCAGACTTCATATCCCTCAGAAAAATATTATTATTTTATTTTTTTTACATTTGTTTACCAGGAAAGTCTCCAACTGGACTAATGTCCTTTTCAGTGGAGGCCCAAGGAGAAAAGCTCCACATGAAACAACATTCAGAAAATATAATATATCAGTAGTAAACATACAACAAAAACATTAGTCATTCTGGTTAGTACAGTTTGTATGATCAGTTATGCACAAAGCTATTAAATAATGCATAATGAAGTTTTACAAGTCAATATGAAACAACACATTAGACATGAGAAAGGAAAATATTACAACATTATGCTTTTATTTCAAAATAAGTGGATAGACCAGTTAATATGTCAAGTCAATATTTCCTTATAGGTTCATAGGTTCATACTAGGCTATCTGCCCTAGGGCATTTATAAGCCTAGCCAGAGTGTGTGTGGCTTTCACCACCCCTTAAGATGAGAATACTATACCCATTAGTTTGCTGTGCCTCTGTCCAGCAGTGACACAGAGATGATTCCCGGGGTAAACCTACGATCTCCCATCCACTCGTCAAGATTTCTCTTGAACAGAGTCAGTGAGGGGCTCTGCCTCACATGGACTGGGATTCTGTTCCATAGTGTAGGGAGTCTCTGGGTGATGAATCTGTCCCTCCAGCACATCCTATTTATATCCGTGTTGAGGTTTAAGTCTCTTGCTCTCGTGGCTCTGGTGGATTTGGATTTTTTGAGGTGGAGCATGTCCATTAATTCCGGGTTGGACATGGCCTTGTATGTCAGGCACAGATCACCTCTGAGCAGACGGTATGCGACTGAATAGAGCTGGAGTTTCTTCAGTCGGGCAGCGTATGACATATGTTTGAGCCCCTTTATCCTTTTGGTAAGGAACTTTTGGGGTCTTTCCAACTGCTGCAGCTGTCGGGTAAGGTACATTCCGAATGGGGCATTGTACTCAATCATTGGTCTGATAAGTGAAGAGTACAGGGGTACAATGACCTCTCCTGATCTGGATGTGAATCCCTTCATGATCAGGTGGGCAATGTAGATGGTCTTCCTAACCACTTTGGCAATGTGAGTGTCAAAAGAGAGGTTACTGTCAACTTGGGTCCCCAGGTCCCTGATAACTTCTTCCATGTTTAATGGATTACCACCTATGTGTAATTAGGGGTTACCTTGTTTTTCCCAAAGGGTATGACTATACATTTTTTGGCATTTAGCTTAAGGCCATGGCTCTGGCACCAGTTATCCATTTCTATGAGACCTCTCTGGAGGATGTCTGTGTCTGATGGAGTGTCAATTATGGTGCCCAGTTTGCAGTCATCTGCAAATTTTGTCAGCCACAATCCCCCTATGTTTGCCTGCACTTCAGAAAAATAAATGCCGAACAAGAGGGGGCCCAGGACTGAGCCCTGTGGGACACCGCTCGTGACCGGCTTAGAGTCTGACATGGCACCAGCAACTCTAACCCTGTGGGTTCTGTCCTTGAGCCAGTTTGCAACCCATCTTGTGACATATGGGTTTACATCTAAGCTGGTGAGCTTTTCTATGATGCCCGAGTGGGGTATTGTGTCGAACGCTTTTGCTAGGTCAAGGTAGGCTGTGTGAACTGCCTTACGCTCATCAATGGCCTTAGTGACTATTTCGAAAAAGTTGACCAAGTTCAAGAGGCAGGATCTGCCCTTGACAAAGCCAAATTGGGTAGGATCCAGTGTCTGTAGGTCCCCAATGTCTTTATTTATGTGTTCCATTATGATCCTCTCCATAGCCTTGCAGACAAGGCTCATCAAGCTTATGGGGCAGTAATTTCCAGGGTCCGTAGAAGCACCGTCTTTGTGAAGTGGGACCACAGTTGCCGTACGCCATTCTTTGGGTACGTATCCTGTAGTAAGGCTAAGATTAAACAGCAGCCTTATGTGTGGGTTTAGTTCCTCATTGTGTTCGTGTAGCACACAGCCGGGGACACCGTCCGGTCCCATTGAGGCTGTGTTTTTTGCTTTAGAGAGAGCAGCTCTCACCTGGGCACTGAGATGTTTGGGAGGCTAGACTCTGGTGGGACAGATATTTCTCCTTTTGGGGGGGAGGGAGGGGAGAAATTTGCACTGAACCTGTCTGCCAGTATGTTGGCAATGTCTGTGGGTTCAGTTATTTTTGTATCATTTTGGACTAATTCTGAGCATATCTGGGAGTTTCCATCCAGGTTTCTAACATAGCTAAAGAAGGCCTTATGATTGTCTTTTGTGTCTTTAGCGATTTTTCTCTCAAAGTTGGCCTTGGATGATTTTATGAGTGATCGTAGTTTTTTGCTAGTATTGATCAGAGATGCCTTCCCTTTTAGGGATTTTGCTCTGTCATGTAGTAGCTTTCTCCTCTTGTTGTAGAGTTTGTTTATGGCTGGGGTCCACCAGACCGGGCGCCTGCCTTTGGTGGAAAGGGTCTTGATTTTATTAGGGATTGCTTGATCCATTCATTCCTGGAGGTGCTCGTAGAAGGCATTTGTAAGGGTTTCAGCAGCGTGGGTTGTGGTTTCCACTGGCTTGGGGGCCTTGAAGGATACGACTCCAGTCTTAAGAAGTGTGAAGTTTGCTTTTGAGAAGTTCTTCACTGTGGTCTTTTTTGCTGGGGGTGGTGGCGGGATGTGGATTTCCAGTGAGATTAATTTATGGTCTGATCTCACCAATGAGGGATATACTTCCGGTGTGGAGCATTTTGTCCCCATGTTTGTGATGATCAGGTCTAGTATATTTTCTCCTCTTGTGGGAATGATGACTAGTTGTTCCATAGCATTTGAGTTTATGAACTCAAGGAACCTTTGGGCTAGGGTGTTGGGGCTTGAGTAATGTTCCCAGTCTATGTTTGGGTAGTTGAAGTCACCCAATATGATTGTGTTTGGAGAGACATTCATACTCTCCAGTGTCTTCAGGAAGGCTGTGTGGGTTTCCTGAATTTGAGAAGGTGGTCTGTAGCATGTTACAAACTGTAGGGCAGTTTTACCTATGGTTAGTTGCACCTGGATGGTCTCTGATGCTTCGTGCATTGCCACTAACCTGGAGGTGTAGGTATCCTTTATGAATATGGATACTCCCCCTCCTTTTGTGGTTCGGTCCGGATTTTGGGGCTGGAACGCATGATATGAGGTATAACCTGATAGTGCTGGGGTGCTCTCAGGAGCCTTGAACCAGGTTTCAGTCACAGCACAGACATCGATGTTCTCCATACTGAGGAGGGCTTCGAGGGCGTGCATCTTGAGATTTAGGCTTCTGGCATTGAGCAGTATTACCCTTAGTTTTTCTCCATTTTTGTTTTCTAGGGCGGTAGGTTTATCATTTGAGCCTTGCCTAAAAAAGGCACTATGGGGTTGGCAAGAGCCTTTGCCAATATCCGGAAGCCCAGGGGTGACAGGTGCAAGCCGTCCCTTGTAAAGCAGCGTGGCTTGTCAAGCATGTCATCCCAGGCAGACAGACATTGGATCCCCTTAGAATGACACCAGTAATTAAGCCAATTATTAAAGCTGATCATTTTGTCTCTGTATTGTGGCATCATTCTTGGTGAGGGTAGGATACTGCTCAGGGTCAGGGTCATACCGGCCTGGGCTACATAATCTGAGAGCTCCTCTATGTCTCTTTTCATGTAGTCCAGGGAGGTAGGTCTCCGGTCGTTCACACCGGCATGGACAATGACTGAGTCATACTTGTACTTGCTGTGGAGTGACCTGAGTGCTTGTGTTATGTGGCGGATTCTAGCGCCTGACAGGCAGCTTACTGTGATCTTTTCCTTGTTCAGTCTGGTGAGTGGGACGTCAGTGTGTCTGACTATGGAGTCACCTATAACAAGTGTGTCTGGCATTGTGTTTGGCCTTAAGGGCTGTGACTGTTTAGCACACTGACTTTGAGAACTATGTGTTGCATGTCTTATGTCTTGAGGTGGCAGTTGCTTGGGTGTCTGCTTTGGAGGCCTCTGTAGTTTTGGTAGATTTTTGATCAGTGCCTCCGAGTATGTCTTTGTGTGTTTATGTGTTTGTTTTGCAGTTGTGATAGTTCTATGTGAAACTGGGTTTGTGGTGTGCGTGGTTTCCTTCTCCTCCTGTCTGGTCTTGCCAGTCCTGAGTTGAGAGAGCTCAGCCTCCAGTTTGGCTATATAGTTGCATCTCTCTCATGTATTTGTGTTTTGTGGGAGAAGGAGTGGGTTGTCTGTGTACATGAGGCAATTGTAACATTGCCTCAAGATGCCCAGATTCACCAGCTGAACTGTTACTTGGTATTGTAAGTAAGAAAAAGGTGGTTGATTTGTACAACAGTGACTTCAACATGTGACAGCAGTGCCTTATGAGAATATATGTGTCCTCCATCAAGTAATAGGCCTCAGGCATCAAAGATTCACACATTCATGCCTCTCAAAAGTACTGATGGTCACCAAATGTTCTAAATTTGGCCTCATAATTTTGTATTGGCAAATAATTAAAGAGAGGTTAGAAATTAATGAAACACATTTCAGATTCAGACTTCATATCCCTCAGAAAAATATTATTATTTTATTTTTTTTACATTTGTTTACCAGGAAAGTCTCCAACTGGACTAATGTCCTTTTTCAGTGGAGGCCCAAGGAGAAAAGCTCCACATGAAACAACATTCAGAAAATATAATATATCAGTAGTAAACATACAACAAAAACATTAGTCATTCTGGTTAGTACAGTTTGTATGATCAGTTATGCACAAAGCTATTAAATAATGCATAATGAAGTTTTACAAGTCAATATGAAACAACACATTAGACATGAGAAAGGAAAATATTACAACATTATGCTTTTATTTCAAAATAAGTGGATAGACCAGTTAATATGTCAAGTCAATATTTCCTTATAGGTTCATAGGTTCATACTAGGCTATCTGCCCTAGGGCATTTATAAGCCTAGCCAGAGTGTGTGTGGCTTTCACCACCCTTAAGATGAGAATACTATACCCATTAGTTTGCTGTGCCTCTGTCCAGCAGTGACACAGAGATGATTCCCGGGGTAAACCTACGATCTCCCATCCACTCGTCAAGATTTCTCTTGAACAGAGTCAGTGAGGGGCTCTGCCTCACATGGACTGGGATTCTGTTCCATAGTGTAGGGAGTCTCTGGGTGATGAATCTGTCCCTCCAGCACATCCTATTTATATCCGTGTTGAGGTTTAAGTCTCTTGCTCTCGTGGCTCTGGTGGATTTGGATTTTTTGAGGTGGAGCATGTCCATTAATTCCGGGTTGGACATGGCCTTGTATGTCAGGCACAGATCACCTCTGAGCAGACGGTATGCGACTGAATAGAGCTGGAGTTTCTTCAGTCGGGCAGCGATGACATATGTTTGAGCCCCTTTATCCTTTTGGTAAGGAACTTTTGGGGTCTTTCCAACTGCTGCAGCTGTCGGGTAAGGTACATTCCGAATGGGGCATTGTACTCAATCATTGGTCTGATAAGTGAAGAGTACAGGGGTACAATGACCTCTCCTGATCTGGATGTGAATCCCTTCATGATCAGGTGGGCAATGTAGATGGTCTTCCTAACCACTTTGGCAATGTGAGTGTCAAAAGAGAGGTTACTGTCAACTTGGGTCCCCAGGTCCCTGATAACTTCTTCCATGTTTAATGGATTACCACCTATGTGTAATTAGGGGTTACCTTGTTTTTCCCAAAGGGTATGACTATACATTTTTTGGCATTTAGCTTAAGGCCATGGCTCTGGCACCAGTTATCCATTTCTATGAGACCTCTCTGGAGGATGTCTGTGTCTGATGGAGTGTCAATTATGGTGCCCAGTTTGCAGTCATCTGCAAATTTTGTCAGCCACAATCCCCCTATGTTTGCCTGCACTTCAGAAAAATAAATGCCGAACAAGAGGGGGCCCAGGACTGAGCCCTGTGGGACACCACTCATGACCAGCTTAGAGTCTGACATGGCACCAGCAACTCTAACCCTGTGGGTTCTGTCCTTGAGCCAGTTTGCAACCCATCTTGTGACATATGGGTTTACATCTAAGCTGGTGAGCTTTTCTATGATGCCCGAGTGGGGTATTGTGTCGAACGCTTTTGCTAGGTCAAGGTAGGCTGTGTGAACTGCCTTACGCTCATCAATGGCCTTAGTGACTATTTCGAAAAAGTTGACCAAGTTCAAGAGGCAGGATCTGCCCTTGACAAAGCCAAATTGGGTAGGATCCAGTGTCTGTAGGTCCCCAATGTCTTTATTTATGTGTTCCATTATGATCCTCTCCATAGCCTTGCAGACAAGGCTCATCAAGCTTATGGGGCAGTAATTTCCAGGGTCCGTAGAAGCACCGCCTTTGTGGAGTGGGACCACAGTTGCCGTACGCCATTCTTTGGGTACGTATCCTGTAGTAAGGCTAAGATTAAACAGCAGCCTTATGTGTGGGTTTAGTTCCTCATTGAGTTCGTGTAGCACACAGCCGTGGACACCGTCCGGTCCCATTGAGGCTGTGTTTTTTGCTTTAGAGAGAGCAGCTCTCACCTGGGCACTGAGATGTTTGGGAGGCTAGACTCTGGTGGGACAGATATTTCTCCTTTTGGGGGGGAGGGAGGGGAGAAATTTGCACTGAACCTGTCTGCCAGTATGTTGGCAATGTCTGTGGGTTCAGTTATTTTTGTATCATTTTGGACTAATTCTGAGCATATCTGGGAGTTTCCATCCAGGTTTCTAACATAGCTAAAGAAGGCCTTATGATTGTCTTTTGTGTCTTTAGCGATTTTTCTCTCAAAGTTGGCCTTGGATGATTTTATGAGTGATCGTAGTTTTTGCTAGTATTGATCAGAGATGCCTTCCCTTTTAGGGATTTTGCTCTGTCATGTAGTAGCTTTCTCCTCTTGTTGTAGAGTTTGTTTATGGCTGGGGTCCACCAGACCGGGCGCCTGCCTTTGGTGGAAAGGGTCTTGATTTTATTAGGGATTGCTTGATCCATTCATTCCTGGAGGTGCTCGTAGAAGGCATTTGTAAGGGTTTCAGCAGCGTGGGTTGTGGTTTCCACTGGCTTGGGGGCCTTGAAGGATACGACTCCAGTCTTAAGAAGTGTGAAGTTTGCTTTTGAGAAGTTCTTCACTGTGGTCTTTTTTGCTGGGGGGGGGCGGGATGTGGATCTCCAGTGAGATTAATTTATGGTCTGATCTCACCAATGAGGGATATACTTCCGGTGTGGAGCATTTTGTCCCCATGTTTGTGATGATCAGGTCTAGTATATTTTCTCCTCTTGTGGGAATGGTGACTAGTTGTTCCATAGCATTTGAGTTTATGAACTCCAGGAAACTTTGGGCTAGGGTGTTGGGGCTTGAGTAATGTTACCAGTCTATGTTTGGGTAGTTGAAGTCACCCAATATGATGGTGTTTGGAGAGACATTCATACTCTCCAGTGTCTTCAGGAATGCAGTGTGGGTTTCCTGAGTTTGAGAGGGTGGTCTGTAGCATGCTACAAACTGTTGGGCAGTTTTACCTATGGTTAATTGCACCTGGATGGTCTCCGATGCTTCGTGCGTTGCCACTAACCTGGAGGTGTGGGTATCCTTTATGAATATGGATACTCCCCCTCCTTTTGTGGTTCGGTCCGGATTTTGGGGCCGGAACGCATGATATGAGGTATAACCTGATAGTGCTGGGGTGCTCTCAGGAGCCTTGAACCAGGTTTCAGTCACAGCACAGACATCGATGTTCTCCATACTGAGGAGGGCTTCGAGGGCGTGCATCTTGAGGTTTAAACTTCTGGCATTGAGCAGTATTACCCTTAGTTTTTTTCCATTTTTCTTTTCTAGGGTGGTAGGTTTATCATTTGAGCCTTGCCTAAAAAAGGCACTATGGGGGTGGCAAGAGCCTTTGCCAATATCCGGAAGCCCAGGGGTGACAGGTGCAAGCCGTCCCTTGCGAAGCAGCGTGGCTTGTCAAGCATGTCATCCCAGGCAGACAGACATTGGATCCCCTTAGAATGACACCAGTAATTAAGCCAATTATTAAAGCTGATCATTTTGTCTCTGTATTGTGGCATCATTCTTGGTGAGGGTAGGATACTGCTCAGGGTCAGGGTCATACCGGCCTGGGCTACATAATCTGAGAGCTCCTCTATGTCTCTTTTCATGTAGTCCAGGGAGGTACATCTCAGGTCGTTCACACTGGCATGGACAATGACTTAGTGCTACAAAGATGTAGTCTTGAGCTATGAGGCACAGGTAACAGAAAGGACAGTAAGAAATGGGTTAGTCCAGTTGTGAGGCAAAAGGTAATAACATTGTCAAAGAGAAAAAATAGTCAGGAGTAGAGAAGGACACAGCCCTTTGTTTAATAAGTGTTTTCTTAGGGTATTTTTAAACTGGGCAAGAGATGTAATAGTTGTAATATTTTCTGGAATTGCATTTCATATTTTTCCAATATAATTTGAAAAGTGCGACTTGCTTGCTTGGTTTTTGCTGAGATTGCTTTTTATTTGGTATTTATTTGTTAGTGGAATGTAGGGTTCTGTTGATGGCATAGGGTCATAGTAAAATGTGTAAGTCAGGTATTTTTTCAAGTTCATAGAGTATTTTATGGGCCATAATTAAGTTGTTGTAATGAAGGAGGTGGGAGAGCTGCAGCCAGTTGAGTTGTTTGAGTGCTAGACAATGGTGGGTTCTAGCTGGTGAGTTTGTAGCGAATCTGGCAATTTTCTTATAACAGGATTCAAGTTTTGCCAGCTTTGATTTTTTTAGATTTGTGAGTATGGGAGCTGCATATCGCTGTGTAGAGATTAAGTGGGATTGGGCAATGGTTACTTTAATATTTTTGGTGAAGTACTGTTTGTTCTTATACAATGTTCCTAATTTTGTATGTACTTTTTAACTGTTTGTGAAATATGAATGCCGAACTTTAAGTTACAATCAGTTTCAACAGCAAAGAGCTTGGTGTGTTGGGATGGGGAGATAATGGTGTTGTTTAGTGATGCAGTGGTAAGGTATTAGTGGGTCAGGTTGATTTAGAGGGCTGGAAAAATCATAAGTTTTTTTTGGTGGTTTTCTTAAAAATAGTAATGCAAAAGCTGAGTTTAGTAACAGTCTAACTTTGTAAGACCAAAATATTTAAACATTTCAGATTTTGTCCCTCTTTTATCTATGCTTCATCCAGCTTGTTGCAGTATGAGTGGGGCAGGCATGTGCACATTACAAAAACCTGTAAGGAAGCAATACAATTAGTAAAATAACATCACAAACACAGATATACTAAGCACTATCAGCTAGGCACCCTGAGAATCAGCACAAATCTTATGTATCCCTGAATCCAAAAGATAGAAAACAAGGATATGGCACAGTCATCATCACTTGCACAGGGTGTTGTGTGGTGGGAAGCAGGAAGCCTAGATTGACACAAAAGGTAAGTGAGTGCACGTGAGTAAGAAAGAAAAACAGGCAGATATTTGGATAAAGTATCAAATGGCCACTGAGACAAAATGAGCTTTAAGCCTCATAATTGAGCCATGTAACTGGTGTGTGTGTGTCTGCATGGGCACTCCAGGTGAAACTGGTGTTTGAGTATCTGCAAGAACATGGCCAAGCTCTGTGCTAGCTCTACATCTTGGTATGCCAGACAGGTTTGAACTTTGCATGTTAGAGGTGACAGTTCATCATCATCATACCTGACCACGAGAAGTGGCTCTGCCAAGAGTTGCACTGGCACATCCACTGCCATGGTCAGATGCACTGCTGCAACCTGAACATAGCTGATGTCTGCTGGACAAGCTCTCCTCATGAATACACCCAGGATCACAACCCCATGGCGTGTCACATCTGGATTTGGGCACCTCAATCACTGACAGAGCAGTGAAAGTAATCCCACTAGGGAAGCATGATTGGGCATTGTTACTTCTTCTAACATCAGATGATGTGGCTGACCTATGCCCACATGGATGCCATCCCCCTCCCAGCAGACATTTCATCTCAGACACTGCACATTCCAATGTGTCATTCATCTGATCCATTGAATTGGCAACATGGTGGAGGCAGTCATGTATGTCAGCCTGTGCCAAATGTATAACCCTAAGCATTTCTTATGAAGCCTTATTTGAATGTACCTGCACCTTCATGATGGCCCTAGACATACCTAGAGTGGCACGGAAAGACACACCTGGATCAGGTGAAGGATGGATAGCAGGCCTCATCCAAGCACCCCTAACAACCATCTTGTGTGGCACCTCACCCATACTTTGGCTACAGCCAGAGTCAACAGATACTGAAGCTGCAGTAACCACAATACCCTAATCAAGTGTCTCATCCTGGATCTGTCCAATATCTGAGAGCTCACTGGAATTGGTTGGTGTAGGCCTACTGCCTGTGTACAAGGGAATTACAGGGAATGGCTGAATATCAAACTCAGTGTCAAATTCAACCTCTGCACCCCGAATTGTGCCTCTGTTTGCCCACCAACATCATAAGAGTCAGCCGATACTCTGACATCAGTTGGTAAGAGTCCTACACTTCCACTGTCAGGATCCCCTGTGATAATAAGCAACAAACACAGGAAAGAAATTAATAGCTACACTACTACAGTTCAATATATGCTAACAAACTAACAGTGTTGCCACTATTACAGACAGTACAGCAAGACACACACAGTCATCACACCCACGCCATACATATGGATAAAATAAATTGTTCTGTGAACTACTCATCAGTACCAGTAACAAGAATAAGCAAACGGACTGAGGCAAGGCTCTTCTCTCCAGTATAAATTGCAGGTTTATTCACAGTACAAACTGCACAGGTGCTTTCACAAACTGCTTCATCAGGTGCTTAAAATGACACAAAAAACCCTCCTTTTATACACCTATTTACAAATCACATGACTTTACCCATTAATCATCACATGATACTGACATTATATCAGAACAGTTCAAACACAATAAAACCATTAGATTAAAAATAGGCTAATTCAAAAAAAAAATACTCTTTAAACTACATAAAGAAAGGTCTTGATTTAAGTTTAGGTCTCAGGGGGACATGGTCATTCAGGCCATGTCCTGCATCCCGCCTAATATAACTATCCAAGTTTCTTTTAACTCTTCAGTATAATAACGTATATCACCTGCTCTTACACTCGGTTAAATCCTGCCTATTATCATAAACTTAAAAACATGCAATGAATCCATACTAATAACATGTTTGGCTAAGGCAGTAACTTTGTTCCTTTTACTAATATGATACAAATTTTCACAAATCTTGTCTTTAAAACACCTACCAGTTTTTCCAATATAAAATTTCTTACACCTTAAACAATCAGCAAGATAAACTATATGTTTAGTTTCACAAGTGGTACTAACTTTAAACTTATACTTCTTCTTTTGATCAGGATGGTCAAACTCTGAACTAGTATCTATTTCACTACAAAAAGAACATTTAACACAAGGTAAAGTCCCTGTGGACACATGTTCATATTACCTGTCCAAGGATTTCTTGTTCCTAAAAAGGAACTTAGGTACATTATCTAAGACTGTGGCTATTTACAAGAATATTCCAATGTCTCTGAATAATATCCATGTATTTACTGACACCACTAGTATAGCTTAAGGGTACCTTCAACCTATTCCTACCCTGCCCTGTTCCATCCTTAGGCTTCTGTCTTTTACCATTTGAATAATAAGGTTTAGCTCTGGTGTCCCTCATGTTCACAACATCTATTACATTAGTTTGAATCATTCCTTCATTATAGCCCCTCTCTCTCAATTCCTCAGTCACTGTCTCTACTTGTTGTAGAAAGTCAACTTCCGTAGTGTTTAACCTTGAGGCTCTAAAAATTTGGTTGCATATTACATTTTTAAACATGTAAGATGGACGCATACTATCTTTCTGTAACAGATGGTTCACATGACAGCTCTTCCTGTATAATGTAGTATAAACTTTCCCATTTACATCTTTCTTAACTGTAACATCCAAAAAATGAACTTCCTAATCAGAGCATTTTGACATAAACTTCAAGAAATCTGTACTTTCATTAAGGTACTTCTCAAACTGAGAAAAAACAACATCTCCCTTTCGCCGTGATATAAAAAGGTAATCTACAAATCTCGTGAAAAACAGGACTTGTGTGCCATAAGGTCCATTAAGGAGATGTTCCATTTCCCAAGGAGAGGTTCCATTTCCCAAGCCACCATAACAGCATTGGCGTAGCTATTGGCACATGATGTGCCCATAGCTACATCATTGTGTTGTCTAAATGCTGTTTCACCATACAAAAAAAACATTATGCTCAAGCACAATTTCCAATAGTCTACAGACTAAAGAGACCTTATCATTTGAGTACTCAGAGAATCTTTTCAAAAAATATTCAGTATTCACTATCCCTTGGCTATTAGGGATAACTGTAAACAAGGAAACTGCATCCATTGTTACAAATAAGATGTCATCGATATTATTAATCCTTGTAGTAAACTGATATAAATCTTTTAAAAAATGCTCAGTATCCCTCAAAATATGATCGACCGTATTCGGAACCAATCTTAAGCATTGTTCTATAAATATAGAACCTGGTTCTGTACACCAGTTCCTACCTGAAACAATAGGTCTCATTGGCGGATTTATAGGGTCCTTGTGTAGCTTAGGTAACCCTTGTATTGTTGGTATGGTGGGACTGTGTACCAAAAAAAAATCTTAATAGCTCATTATCAATTAGCTGCTGAAGAAACAATTCCTGCAATTTAACTTTCACTTCATCTATTAACTTGCTGACATCCCTATTATTGATTTTTACATAAAAATCAGTATTTTTCAACATATCTAAAATTGTATCATCATACCACCTCCTATCCAACACTGCAATTGGTCCTCCTTTATCAGCAGGTCTTATTATGATATTTGCATTCCTTTTAGGTCTTTTAATGCCTTTGTTTCATCCTTACTTAGGTTATATATCTTCTTTTTAGTACATAAACTATCATTAGATAAATGCAACTTATATATATATGTATATATATATATATATATATATATATATATATATATATATATATATATATATATATATGTATGTATATATATCTTCAATACATAATTTTTCAAAAGCATTTATCAGTGGATTCATGACAGGAATAAACACACTCAGTTTTCTACAACAATTAAAACCAGCTGTACCAGCAGGTGTATCAGTTGTATGATTAAACATTAACTTCAGAGTTAAATTGCGAGTAAACATTTTTACATCAAACACCACATCTGTAAAGTCTGAGACACCTGTAGGTATAAATTACAGGCCTTTCCTTAAAACATTGTATTCATGAACAGTTAACTCATGTGCAGATAAATTCCAAATTAGACCTTCTTCATATTGAAAAAGGCCCTCTTTATGTTGTATGGACTGGTTACAGTACCTTCGTGCTTGCACTTGCCTCTGCTCCAACTCCATCCCCTCTGCTGCACCTGAGTCCCCTGCTCTCTCACTGGCAGAGGAAAAAACAAACTTTGCTGCCCTAAAGGGGCTTTAGAACTAATTGTAGTTCATTTATACCTTCTGGTTGTTTGTCTTTTCCCAAGACCTCAGAAAATGACCTGTGCATCTGTGCTGTAATCTGCGCAGTCTTCTTCCTGGCTCCCAAATCAATGGCTGGCTCAGTGTGCTTTATAACTTCCAGTTCTGAGTCATTACCAGTTCTCAAGTCCTTCCCTCTGTTGGACAACACTGATGTAGACGTCAGTTGTAGCCATGGTTACCATGCCACCATCAGATGCTGAATTCTCAGTCTCTGTAAATCTGGGCCAAGTAAACACATGTCCTTGCATAATGTCTCACCGATCCTGCATTACTTTCCTCATTTTAATTTTCTGCAGCTTTCTTTCATGTATAAACAATGAATCCATAATATCTGTCAGATGCTTACCCAACAGAACTAAGTCATACTGTTTAAGCAGTTCAGTATATTGCTGCTTAATAGAAAGAGACAGAGTTTCTATCTCCTTTTCTGCTGCAGCTACTAGCAGCTTTATATAACCAAGGTTTGCATTAGTAATATTTATTTTCTGCCATTCAGATAGCATAAAACTGTCACAATTAAGATTAGCAGGCATTATTGGAATCTGCAAGCCTCTAGGTTTAATGCCCTCATTTAAACAAACTTCAGTATGTAACTTTTGATATTGATTTTGTTTAATATTATATAAGTCCTTCTCTAAAGCAAAAAGAGAACATTTGAGTGCTATCATATCCACTGCAGGTATTTCTAATTGCATATCTTCACTCACAGAATTAAGCAGGGGATTAGCAGTGTCTACAAATTTCTTACAAAAGCACTCAATTTTAGAACTAACTGTTCTATTAACAGCAGGATCATAGTCCAATCCAATTATTTCTTCACTTCCATTACTTTCCACCATTAACCCGGTGTGGAAGTAAAAAACTATTGCAAAGCAAAAACAGACAAAAATACTTCCAACAACCAGGTACCTGTGTCCAAATACACACAATGCCAAGTAACAAGAATAGAAAAACAGACTCAGGCAAGGCTCTTCGCTCCAGTATAAAATTCATGATTATTCACAGTACAAACTGCACAAGTGCTTTCACAAACTGCTTCATGAGGTGCTTAAAATGACATAACCCCCCTCCTTTTATTCACCTATTTACAAATCACATGACTTTACCCATTAATCATCACATGATACTGACATCACATCAGAATAGTTCAAACACAATAAAACTATTATATTAAAAATAGGCTAATTCAAAAAAATAAAAAAGTACTCTTTAAACTACCTAAACAAAGGTCTTGATATAAGTTTAGGTCTCAGGGGGACATGGTCATTCAGGCCATGTCCTGCAGCCCCCTTAATCTAACTATACAAGTTGCTTCTAACTCTTCAGTATAATAACGTATATCACCTACTCTTACACTCAGGTAAATTTGCCTATTGCCTTAAACTTAAAAACATGCAATGAATCTGTACTAATATGTTTGTAACTTTGTTCCTTTTACTAATATGATACAAATGTTCACGAATCCTGTCTTTAAAACACCTATCAGTTTTTCCAATATAAAATTTCTTACAGCTTAAACAATGAGCAAAATAAACTACATGTTTAGTTTCGCAAGTGGCACTAACTTTAAACTTATAATTCTTCTTTGATGAGGCCAACACAAGAGCAATTCAGACTCCCTTACATCCAGTGGGTGTCTCAGCTAGGTTAGACTTAAAAAGTGTGGAAATAGTTGTATCAAGGTTTTAAATGTAGGTGAGCAATGCACATTTCACAGTTTCTGTTCAGTAGCATCCAAACTCCCCTGAATTTTTGAAGACTGCATATTATTGATATTTAGCATTCTCACACATTTTATGGATAATGATACAAAATGCCTTACAGACTGCATGTCTCAGATTACTGCTTAGATAAGAGAAGAATGAGCAAACAGATAAGACATTGCTGCATTTCTCCAAGTAATATTCATAATGGTTGTGTGATTACTCATTGCAGTACATTTGAAATTAATACATGAAGAAACAACTCAGAAGTGTAAAAGTATTATATGTCTTGTCAGTACTGTGGATGATATTGCATTTGCTTGCATGCACAATGTTTTTCATTCTCTGCTGCAAAGCTGTTTCTGTGGGAAAGAGGAATAAGACATGCTTACTTTGTTTTGAAGGTTGATTAGTATGAGAGTTCAAATCCATACTTGCGTAAAAAGCTTTCATGAGTACTAGCATATATTTTGTGGTGTTTATTTTATAGATTTCTCTTATTTTTTTCTTTATTTTTTAATGCCATTATTTGAGCAGTGCATGGCTTAGTGTAAACATGGGGAATGGAAAAACACAATAAATGTCATGTAAAGAACTTCTTTGATAACCAGTGCATCACATACACCTGTGAATCACTTGTTTGTGTAGCACATCTGCTAAACACTTTGATCCACACAGCATATGCTCTCTGTTGGTCAAGAGTCAAGTCCCACCTTTATCTTTCAAGGATGAAACAAAATAAACACTAGTCACAAGGTAAAAACAAGTGTAGATTTGCTTGTCTTGTTTGCACAATGCTTACCATCATGGAGATCTGATTAAGGGCCCACACACAAAGGAGTCTTTATCATGTCAGTGAAATGGCACTACAGTGAATGTCATTTCACTGACACATACATACCAAAATCAGAAAAGAGTGAAAGCTCAGGTCAGTGATTTCATTCCCAGGGAAAGAAATCGTTTGGCCTGAGTCATGACATTGCCCTGTGCCCAACTGTAGTGTGATCTCGGAGTTGGTATATTTTGTTATAGGGGGTGTGAGGGGCACAGCCCTCCACAGTGAGGGGTGTGGGGACGAAGCCTCCAACTTTACAATGTATTAAGCGGTATGTTGTGCTTTGTTGGTTCATAGATTTTTTTCCATGGGAAAAAAATCGGTGAACTGGGATTTTGCTCTTTTTAAGATTTTGGTCTATATGTGTCAGTGAAACAGCATTCTCTGTAATGCCATTTCACTGATATAATATAGACCCCACACAAAGTAGACAGGATGCAGACATTATTAATTTCAAAAAAGGATACATTGTTGCATGTTTTGCTTTCAATACTGCAACATCACTTAGCAATGTTGTGCAGCATTTACGAGCCTTCCCCATCACCTGCAGGTTCATTACACCTGCAGAGAGGAAGGAGTCAGCAATTTCAAAATGAATGCATCCTATCTAATCTGTTGGGCACAGAGCAAACATGCTAAGTAGCATTGGGTGGCAGTTAAACACACAGAAGTTAACAACGAATAGGGAAATATCCAACTGTTATTTAACTATTCATGTAGCAGCAGATATAAGTGTAGGGTCATCAATGCAGATAATCCTGGGTTCTAATATATCAAATTTGAAACATTTTTACTGTTGTTCCATTTTAGTTTATATTAAATGTCACATAAAAAGTTAAGGGTGATTAGGGAAATATCCAACTGTTACTTAACTATTATTTTGGCAACACGTGTAAGTGGAGGGCTGCGATACAGATGGTCCTGGGTTCTAATACACAAAACTCCAAACATTTTTACTGTTGTTCCATTTCATTTTAAGTGTCACATAAAAAAGTTAAACAGCATTATAAATAATAATAACAATAAGTATGTATAGCAGTGGAGCTCATATAAATTATATGTATGACTGAGGGTATATAGACTATGTTTCTATAATTATAATTATACTATCTGGCCATGGATGGCCTTTAGGCTTCAATAAGACTTATACGCACATGGATGTATAACCCCCTTAAACTATCATATGTATTTATATATAATTGTTGACTATGTCTGAGAAGCACTTCTTCTCTGACAAAGATGTAAAATTACCACTGTGAAAGAAAATGTTTTATCTCTTATGCATAGGTTTAAATCCTGCATTGTAACAATCAGTTTTATCACTGTATAAAGCCAAAGCAAAAATGTGCCATGTCATGAAATATATGCCCCTAGTACATGTCTGCAAAGTCACATCACCTAACAGTTCCAGCAGCAAACAACCCTCAAACTATTATGAACTGTCATATTAACCTTCTCACTTAAAAATATTGCTTTCCTCTATGTTTGCACTGTGCAAACTCGATTGACATCATTGTTTGGATTTGTGCACTACCACGAAATGCAATAAACAGAATTGGTGGGAAATCATTATTAGCTATTACTGTTCTCTCTGCTTGGACATGTCTGGTGGTAGAAGGGAAGAAGCCTAATTTAAGGGTATTGAGAAGTCCAGAATCCTTATTGGACTCCTTGTAAAGTGCCACTGCTGAAAGCTTTTGCAGGAGGATTACACCAGCTCCAAGTACAAGTCTGAGGCTTGAAATAGTTTGGTCAAGGCTATATCCAGTACAACTGGCATTCCACTCACTGGAGAACAGTGCAGGCATCAATTTTAATGACTTAAAAATGTGCAAGAGTGATACACTCAACCAGTTAATGGACGAGTTCAGAACTACTAACACCCCACAGTTGTGCAAGTATGCTAATAAAGAGAAT
>NC_056728.1:746584285-746709285 GCF_019279795.1 Protopterus annectens | reverse complement strand
CTGTAATATTAACCCTGGTAATCATTGTGGTATTCTGCACATTCCACAGACCTAGTTTGCCTGTAGGTAAACAGTTCTACATGTCTGCTGCTATCCGTCTTACTTTACACAGTTTCCTGGATGGCAGCCATGTTTCTAGCCATGAAACCACTCTTGTTTACATTTAAATGTGATGCACGGAATGAATATGTAAATTTGTAAATTAGTGCTGCTGCTCACTGTACAACCAAGTAAACTCCAGGTAGGCTTTATGAGAAGCCTCCACAGACTTTATTGAATCCCCAGGTATATTTGTTATATAAGTTTAATGACAAGACACAGTGGTTAAAAAAAAGAAACAGTGGTAGCTGATAACAATGACTACTGGGCTGCAGATCTTAACTACTCCCAAAAAATTTCTTAAGCAGCATAAGACTACAAGCAATGTGTGGTTACATTTTAACAAACATTATGCAAGCTTTTAAAAGGCATTCACTGGAATGGGAGTATGAATATGTGTATAAGCTTTTGTAGTCTTGCAAAATTATATGCATATATGTAGTAAATATGTTTAAATATAAATAATATAACTAGCTCATTCATATAAATATATGATCTGAAGCTTGCAAAATGGGTGATGTTCTGGCAAGTAGGAATTGCAATCATATGTACTCACATAAAACACTTAAAATATGATAAAAGTCCAACAAACTGTAAAGTAGAGTAGAATGACTTATCAAAAACGCAGCCAATCTCCAATATTTATTCTTTACATAGACTATATATATATATATATATATACATATATATATATATATATATATATATATATATATATATATTATTTGATTCTAAAACTAGTAACTTTTAAGCTAGTATTTATGGTGCTTTTTGTATCCAAGACAACATAAAACAAGGTTACATTCTTTATTATTATCACTTTAATGTATAATTTGAGCTTTATATACATAACGTAAATTTATTATGCATAGTATAGGAGTCAATTATATTTGTTGACTGCTTATGCACTTTGGTAATTTTCCGTTAAAAGTCCTGTTCATTGAGGGTACATAACAGCATCCCTGTGAGCACATGAATGCCCATAAAATAAACTTCTAAATACAGAAGATGAAATCCAATAATGAAACAGCAGAATACATTAATTATTTCAATAGATGTCAGATGTGTAACATTCATATGCAAAGTAAGAAAAGACAGCAATGGCTCTTAGTTTTATCATAAAATATAGTAAATAAAAACTCAGGGGAAAATATTAAATATTTATTAGGATTAATCAAAATTCCTGTGGAATGCTTCTGGTTAAAATGCTTTACAAGTCATCCAACATATATAGAGATTAGTAGTAATTCAATGAACTGATATGCTAAAGACCTACATAATAGTTTAAATTATAATCAATTAATAATAATTATAATTATAATCAACTCATTAATTCCAGGTTTACTGGCATAGGTATCACCTACGAGTTATTCTGAATTGCTTTTATACATTTTAAACTCCATTGTTGAGACATAAGAACTATAATAGTAAGAATCTGATATCTAAGTTCATGTATATATATTTAGGCAATCAACAAAAAGCATTATTATTAGCATTTATTTTAATATCATAAATAAGTCTCAAATTCCCATTCTTAAATACTCCTTTTTAGTATAAAACAAATTAGGGTGTACGGATATAAGTGCAGACATGGCATTAAACTTGCTTCAATCAGCAGTGGCAGTGTTATAATAATAATATAGGGACTGGATGTATACATATCTGTAATGTGACAGTAATGCAGACTTTAGTATCTGTTATTGTCATGGTAACAGTAAAATATCATTTAATCAGTATCATTTAATTATTCTTTTTATTGGTGTAAATAGTAAACTGAGACATCTTTGTACAGACAACACTAAAAACAAAGGCTTCATATATATATATATATATATATATATATATATATATATATATATATATATATACTCAAGTCAGCATAAACAATCTCTCCCATACAGAAGATCAAATGCCCAACAAAGTCAAAAAAATGTTGACTGACCACAAATCAAACAGATGAGCCACTCAACTAACAGTCAAATTAGACACCACACAGAATCTGAGACTTGTTAAGAACCAGCCATTTCTGGGTTGTCATGATTAGTCACCAATGACTTCAAATTAAGATTTTTGTTAACATCAAAGGAAATCACTGCTCAACCACAGTAAAGCACATCAGGAAAAATGAGAAAGTGCCAGAAAATCACCATTTTGCAAGATTCAGATTATATGGGACCATCTTGAGTGGCATAAGCCAGAAAACCTTGTTGGCTAGGCTTATGTAGTCCCTTGGGCCAATAGCCCAGTACCTACCTATGAACCCATGAACCTATATTATTAATATGAATGAGCTAGTTATATTATTTATATTTAATGAGCATTTAAAATGTTCTATTCAAAGCAAACAAATAGACTAGCTATAGCAAACATAAAACCTTTAATAAGTCTAGGAAGAATTACACTCAACCAAACACTATGACAGAATATTTTTTCTGTAGAAGGAAGAATCAGCAAAGTCACCAAACATATGGAAGCCCATAACCATAAAAAGGGTAAACAGAGAAACTGAACCAGATTCATGCCCGTAATCACAAAAAGAGTAAATAAAGAAACTGAGCTGGATTCATTAACAGTGACACGGAGTGTAGCTATCATGATTAGCACTATTTGATATTCATTAAATGGCTCTACACCAAAGGAAATGGCAAAATATGCTAATGATAGCAGAAAGAGCTGAAGTACATGCTAACTAACCAATTCAGTATGGCAGAGCTATTCGGGAAGGTATAAAATAGTTGCATATACTCAGACTAGGCTTTTGCCCTCTAAACCAAAAATCTTTGGAATACAGCAAGATTACACAGAAAAAAGCATGTTAGGACTTACTGCTGCTATTATCTTTGTGTATGCAACAGACAAAGTGCTGCTGCTGCTGCCAGACCTTAGGCAAGAAGAAGAAGAAAGGTGTTTTGACCCCATTTCACTTATCATGGACTGTATGACATAGAAATGCTGAGAGATACTGGATGAACAGGGAAAAAGTGAAGGAAATATGCAACTTCTGCTGTCCCCACCTCAGGCCCCATGGAAATCATGGAGGACCCATCTTAGTGGAAACAACAGTATGTTTAGCATTGCATATACTGTCTGCTTGTACTTTCCAGAGACCCACAGGGGGTATATTAGGGGTGTCATAGGCATCAACCTCAAAAATATTACATCACTTTTTAAATTCAATACTACTACATGAAAAGGATCTTATCTGTTTTGCATGCATACGACAGGAGAGAGCAAGAACCATGCAGGAATTCTATGCAGTGGCACACTTCCCTTAACTACTGAGGGCCATAGATTGCACATACATAGAAATAAAGTCCCATATAGGGAACATGGAAGGAGGTACATCAACAGAAAAGTTTTCCACTCTATAAACTGTCAAGTTGTCTGTAACGCTCAAGGGATTATCTACAATGTCTGTTCAGGTAATTAAGGCAGATTCCACAACTCACACATATGGTACACCTGACAGCTGTACACCAGGTTTGCTAAGGCAGACATTCCTCAAAGGCATCTAGTAGGGGATGTAAGTTATGCACTTGAGCCCTGGCTCATGACACCCATGAGAAACCCACAAAACCCCAATGAGCAAGGATATAATGAGGGTCATGCTTAAAAAAGGTATATCATTGAATGTGTGTATGGATTTCTTAAAGGTTCCAGTGTTTAGACACACCAGGAGGTGAACTGCACAATGACCCAGGCACATCTGCCAAAATACTTACAGTCTGTGCTATGTTACATAATATAGTTGTTGGGAAACCACTTCAGCAAGGACATCAAGGGGCAGGACCACAGTTTCAATGACCACAGGCAAGGCCAGATGCAGCAGCAACAGCAGATACAGATGAGGGGTCTGAGGGAGAAAACAAAAACAAAAAAAAAATCTTGCTTTTTTCCCACTTTTCTGAGAGTTAAAAAAGTTCAGTTACAGGCTTGCTGTTCCTGAACTGTTTGAAAGTTTCT
Organism: Protopterus annectens; assembly: GCF_019279795.1. Taxonomy (NCBI): domain Eukaryota; kingdom Metazoa; phylum Chordata; order Ceratodontiformes; family Protopteridae; genus Protopterus; species Protopterus annectens. The sequence continues at coordinate 746,705,223 of NC_056728.1, read as the reverse complement.
GTGAGGCCATTTTTGCTTGGGCTGAAGGAGGGTCTCTGTGTTCATCAGTGGCAGTGACTAACATTGAGCAGCTTCCCTGCCCCCCGTAGAGGTGGTTACTGACTTGAAACTGTAGTTTTATTGGCCACTAGGTGTCATTTCCATAACTCCTTCATCTTCCTCTCTTAAAACCTAGTTGCCTCGTGGTTTGAGCGTCTTTTCAGGCTTGTTGGCTGTTGGTGAAGCACCCTCCAAGAGGAAAAACGCTGAGAGAAGAAGGAGCCACTTTTGAGATTTTAAGTATTTTTTCTCTGTTTATTTGCTAAGTTTTTCTGCATAGCTGCCTAGCTTGAGCATTTTCTGGCTTGTTAAACTTGATTTCTGTATTAGTAGCTGTATTTAGAGCACAACCAAAAACTGTTTGCTGAATTTCCTGTTTGCACTTAATTTTAAATCTTTTTTTCTTAAAACTTGCATATTTTCTGTCCTTGACCTAGCACTCTTGTGTGGGGTCATTTACTGCACTGTTATAACTTGATATTACTTGTGAACCTCTGCTATCTCTGTAAAAAGCAAAAACAAAAAAAATCTTGCTTTTTCCCACTTTTCTGAGAGTTAAAAGTTCAGTTACAGGCTTGCTGTTCCTGAACTGTTTGAAAGTTTCTGTGAGGCCATTTTTGCTTGGGCTGAAGGAGGGCCTCTGTGTTCATTAGTGGCAGTGACTAACATTGAGCAGCTTCCCTGCCCCCCGTAGAGGTGGTTACTGACTTGAAACTGTAGTTTTATTGGCCACTAGGGGTCATTTCCATAACTCCTTCATTTGTCCTCAGAGGAGTGGTTTAAGGCAGTAACTTGTAGTTTATTGGCCATTTTGGGTCATTTCCTGTCTTTTCCAGCCCCCTGCTATAAAGCACGCTTTAGCGCGCATTAGCGCGATTTAGCCCGATTTAGCGCGGAGTTGCTACCGTTGCACACTAGGGCAGTGCCGGTTAAGCAGGTTTAAACTATTCGGGCTACCTAAAGTCTACTCTTCAAATTTTCCCTTAAAACTACCTTCCTCGAACTATACTACTGATCTAATCAGCGTATCCTATAATTAAAAAGATCATCTCTTCTTGACTCCAAGTAGACTATTCTCTATCTGTTAAACGTAGCACTTGCTCCTACAGTACTTATTACCCTGATACAGCACTCTTGTCATAGATAGTACCCCAAAAAGACAACCCCCCATTTCTCGGTCACCCACGTCCCCGGAATCTTTTAAAGTTTTTTGTCTATTCCTTCTAGCATGTCGAGGTATCAGTTGCTAGTGTCCTCTCCTGCTCAGCTGGTGAACCTGGGAATATTGAGGCAATGTTACAATTGCCTCATGTACACAGACAACCCTCTCCTCCTCCCACAAAACACAAATACATGCGAGAGATGCAACTATACGGCCAAACTGGAGGCTGAGCTCTCTCAACATAGGACTGGCAAGACCAGTCAGGAGGAGAAGGTTACCACACACACTATAGACCCAGTCTCACATAGTACCATTACAACCTCAAATCATACACATAAACACACAAAGACATACTTGGAGGCTCTGATCAAAAATCTACCAAAACAGCAGAGGCCACCAAAGCAGACACCCAAACAACCACCACCTCAGAACACAACACCTGCAACACATAGACCTCACAGTCAGAGTGTCAAACAGTCACAGCCCTTAAGGCCAAACACAATGCCAGACACACTAGTCATTGGTGACTCCATAGTCAGACACACTGACGTCCCGCTCACCAGACTCAGTAAGGAGAAGGTCACAGTAAGCTGCCTGTCGGGCGCTAGAATCCGCCACATAATGCAAGCACTCAGGTCTCTCAACAGCAGGTACAAATATGACTCAGTCATTGTCCACGCTGGTGTAAACGACCTGAGACGTACCTCCTTGGACTACATGAAAAGAGACATTGAGGAGCTCTCTGATTATGTAGCCCAGGCAGGTATGACCCTGACCTTGAGCAGTATCCTACCTTCACCAACAATGATGCCACAATACAGAGATAAGATGATCAGCTTTAACAATTGGCTTAAACACTGGTGTCATTCAAAGGGGATCCAGTGTCTGTCTGCCTGGGATGACATGCTGGACAAGCCACGCTGCTTCGCAAGGGACGGCTTGCACCTGTCACCCCTGGGATTCCGGATATTGACAAAGGCTCTTGCCACCCCCATAGTGCCTTTTTAGGCAAGGCTCAAATTCTAAACCTACCACCCTAGAACACAAAAAAGGAAAAAAACTAAGGGTAATGCTGCTCAATGCCAGAAGTCTAAATCTCAAAATGCACACACTCGAGGCCCTTCTCAGTATGGAGAACATCAATGTCTGTGCTGTGACAGAAACCTGGTTCAAGGCTCCTGAGAGCACCCCAGCGCTATCAGGTTTTACCTCATGTCATGCGTTCCGGCCCCAAAATCCGGACAATACCAAGAAAGGAGGGGGGTATCCATATTCATCAAGGACACCCACACCTCAAGACTGGTGGCAATGCACGATGCATCGGAGACCATCCAGGTGCAATTAACCATAGGCAAGACTGCTCTGCAAATTGTAGCATGTTACAGGCCACCCCCACAAACTCAGGAAACTCACATGGCCTTCCTGAAAACACTAGAGGGGATAAATGTATCACCAAACACCATCATACTAGGTGACTTCAATTACCCTAATATAGACTGGGAACACTACTCAAGCCCAAACACCCTAGCCCAAAAGTTCCTGGAATTCATAAACTCAAATGCCATGGAACAACTAGTCACCATCCCCACAAGAGGAGATAACATACTTGATCTCATCATCACGAACATGGGAGCACAATGTTTAACACCGGAGGTGTACCCCTCACTGGTGAGATCAGACCACAAACTAATCTCGCTGGAGGTCCTCATCCCACCCCACCTGAAATAAAAAGACCACAGTAAAGAACTTCTCAAAAGCCGACTTCACACTTCTAAAGACTAGTGTGGTCTCCTTTAAGGCCCCGAGCCAGCGGAAAACAGTACTCAAGCCGCTGAATCACTTACAAATGCCTTCTACCAGCACCTGCAGGACTGCATGGATAAGGCAATCCCAAGCAAAACAAAGACTCTTTGTACCAAAGGCAAGCGTCCAGTCTGGTGGACCCCAGCCATAAACAAACTCTACAACAAAAGGAGGAAGCTACTACAAGATAGAGCAAAATCCTTAAAAGGTAAGACACCCTTGATCACTATAAGTAAAAACTAAGAGCTCTCATAAAATCATCCAAAGCAAATTTCGAGAGAAAAATAGCTAAAGACTCAAAAGACAATCATAAGGCCTTCTTTAGCTATGTTAGAAACCTGGGAGGAAACTCCCAGATATGCTCAGAGCTAGTTCAAAATGATGTGAAGATTACTGATCCTACAGACATTGCCAACATACTGGCTGACAGGTTCAGTGCAAACTTCTCCCCCCCGCTCCCCCAAAAGGAGAGATATCTATACCAAAGGATTGCAGCCCCGCAAACATCTCCAGCGCCCAAGTGAGAACTGCTCTCTCCAAAGCAAAAAACACAGCATCCATGGGACCTGATGGTGTCCCCGGCTGTGTGCTCCATGAACTCAATGAGGAATTAAACCCACAGCTAGGACAGCTGTTTAATCAAAGTCTTACCTCTGGATACGTACCCAGGCAGTGGCGCACTGCAACTGTGGTACCACTTCACAAAGGCGGTGCCTCCACCGACCCTGGAAATTACCGCCCATTAGCTTGACAAGCCTTATCTGCAAAGCCATGGAGAGGATCATAATGGACCTCATAAATAAAGACATAGGGAATTTGCAGACTTTGGATCCAACCCAGTTTGGCTTTGTCAAAGGCAGATCATGCCTTTTAAACTTGGTTGACTTTTTGAAACAGTCACCAAAGCCATTGATGAGGAAAGGCAATCCATACAGCCTACCTCGATCTGGCTAAGGCCTTCAATACAATACCCCACTCGGGTATCATTGAAAAACTCATCAGCTTAAATGTCAACCCATACATCACAAGATGGGTTGCAAACTGGCTGAGTGACAGAACCCACAGGGTCAGAGTTGCTGGCGCCATGTCAGACTCAAAGCCTGTCACAAGTGGTGTCCCACAGGGCTCAGTCCTGGGCCCACTCTTGTTTGGCATCTACTTTTCAAGTACAAGCAAACACAGGAGGGTTATGGCTGACAAAGTTTGCAGATGACTGCAAACTGGGCCATAGTAGAAAACACATCTGACACAGATATCCTTCAGAAGGGTCTCACAGAAACGGATAACTGGTGCCAGAGCCACAGCCTAAAGTTAAATGCCAAAAAATGCATAGTCATACCCTTCGGGAAAAACAAGGTTACCCCTAGCTACCAAATAGGTGGCAATCCACTGAGCACAGAAGAAGTTATCAGGGACCTGGGGACCCAGGTTGATAGTAGTCTGTCATTCAACACCCATGTAGCTAAAGTAGTTAGGAAGACCTTCTACATTGCCCACCTTATCATGAAGGGATTCTCATCTAGATCAAGGGAGGTCATAGTCTCCCTTTACTCATCACTCATCAGACCAATGATTGAGTACAATGCCCCATTCGGAATGTATCTGACCCGACACTTGCAGCAGCTGGAGAGGCCACAAAGTTCCTCACCAAAAGGATAAAGGGTCTCAAAATCTGTCCTATGCTGCCCGACTGAAAGAACTCCAGCTCTATTCAGTCGCTACCGCTTGCTCAGAGGTGACCTTTGCCTAACATACAAGGCCATGTCAAACCCAGATTTGATGAATATGCTTCACCTCAAAAATCTAGATCCATCAGAGCCACAAGGCGGGAGACTTAAACCTTGACACGGCTATTAATAGGACGTGCTGGAGGGATAGATTCATCACCCAAAGACTCCCTATGCTGTGGAACAAAATCCCGGTACATGTGAGGCAGAGCACCTCGCTGGCCTTGTTCAAGAGAAATCTTGACCAATGGATGGGAGATCGCAGATATACCCCAGGGATTACCTCAGTGTCACTGCTCGACAGAGGCACAGCAAAATAATGGGTATAGTTCCCCATACTAAAGGGGTGGCGTAAGCCACAAAATGATGGGCTAGGCTTGTAAATGCCCTCGGGCAGATAGCCTAGTATGAACCTATGAACCTATGAATTACCAGCTGCAGATGGTACTAGCAGATGGAGGCATGCACAGTATGCCCTGGATCTGGATAAAAGGCAAAGGATAGCACACATAATCATGACCTAGGTCAAATTCTAAGATCCCACCTGTATACAAATAAGAACCTTATGTCTGTCAAATGCCACAACTTTTACTTTGCTGTGTAATGGCAATGGTCTGATAGCATCAGACACAGACAACCTCAAAGTACAGAATTGTTACCTGCAGTAATAACAAGGTAAGGGTGGAACCTGTAAAGAAAAAAATCATATAACTCATTACTCTCATATGGAAATATGTATATGCCCAAAAGCAGAGCATTTGTCTGAAGTGTTCAGTTATGTCACTGATATCTCATATGTCAGATTTTTGCAGTATACAGTTATGTATTAGAACCAGTATTGTGCATCAAGCACTTTATTTGACCACCATCTATAAAACAGGGAACAGGTCAGTTATACCCTTATTTGCACTACACTACCAAGAAGCAGGACTGATGTACTTAATGCTTCCACTGCTTTACTTAGAATACCAACTGAAATACAATATTTATTTAGCAATTATATAAGCATTCATTCCTATATGAGTAGGAACAAAAATTCAATAACTTTTGTTCTGTAATACATATTGATAAATGCAAGTTTGTGAATAAGCAAACAATAGCTATCCACTGTGTGCATCACACATATATGCAACCCTAAGTCACAAAGACATGTGCAAAGGGCAGGGTACAGTCATCATCATTTGCACAGGGTGGGATGAGTGATAGGAGAGCAAGGTTGACATCAAATAAGTGAGTGTGTGCAAGTAAGAAAAACATGTATTTATCAGATTATACAGTGTTTAGGGCCATTAACAACAGATGTATGACATTCAACAGTGCTGTTTAGACACCTTGCATGTGTGTGAGGTGGTATGGCCAAATATTTTTTTTTTCAATGTATGTGAATGTCTACATGAATGCAATCAGCTACTGTGCTGGCATCTTGGACAGGTGTGAGCCATGCATGGTAGAATAATCAGCTCAGCCTTGTAGCCCCAACCATGAGAACCACTTCTGCCAGTAGTTGCATTGCTACCCCCATGGCCCTGGCTAGAACTTGAAGTGCTAATTAAACATGAGAGATATCTGCTTGATAAGCTCTTCTCATCTAGGAAAATGATCCTGTGGCCTACCACATCTGAGTGTGGCACTGCAACCACTGAAGGCTCAGTGTCACTGCAGGAGTGGGATCTTGCATGGCCACATTTCCTAACACAAAGATGTAGTGGCTCTCCAGCCACGTGGACGCTCACCCTCCCCAATAGATGTTCCATCACAGACACTGCCAGACCCAGTGTTTTATTTATCCTGTTCAAGGAGCTGACCACACAGTTCAGCAAGTCATGCACATCAGAATGCACAATGCTTAGTATTTCCACTATGCCTTCCCAGGCACTGGTGGAATGTGCCGGTGCCTCTGCTAAAGTCTTACACATATGTCTGGTGGTACACAATACCACTTCAGCATCATGAGGAGGATAGGCAACAGGCCACCTCCAAGCACCTCTATCAAACCTTGCGTGTGATACCTTTCCCTCACAACACCTACAGGGAAATGATACCAGCTCTTAAACCAGAGTAACCACATTTCCCTGATCAACTGTGTCAACCTCAACCTCTCCTATATCAGAGGTTTCGGTGTTATGGGCATGTGTAGGCATACTGACTGTGTACTGTGTCTGAGTGGGGAAGGGATATGTGAGTCACTACCTCAGTGTCATACTTAGTCTCTGCACCCTAAGACTCCGACTGTTCATCATCACCAACATCATCAGAGGCTACCAATAACCTAATATCAGGTGGTAGGAGTTCCACCATACCACTTTCAGGATCTCCTATAATAACAAGCAATAAACACAACAAACAAAAAAAAATCAGAAAATAAAGTTTATCACAGATTTTTTTACACAAAAGTATGTTAATATGTAATAGACATTAAAGCACCAGAAATGTTACTCTTATTTAGACCTGAATCTGCCTTACATACACTAATAACAGTAATCAAATCTGTGCTTACCTTGTGCAAGTGGGCTGGTGGCCTGCAATAAAGATGTCCCTCTATGTGAGAAAGGGAACAAAGGCTGAAAAGTATATCAATGCAAACGAAACAAGAAAAAGAGAACGATCACATTTATATGTGCAGATTATGAAGAAATCTTACAAAAATGCAATGAACAGTTGGATTCCCCAAACCGATCACCCTCCTCTACGTCTCTAGGTCTCTAGTACTGCATCGTATGACTCACACTTATCACTGTCTCTCTCTCTCTCTCTCTACATATATATATATATATATATATATATATATATATATATATATATATATATATATATATATATGTCCCATTTAAGTGATCAAAGTTTCAGAACTTCAAATTTCATATGGCTGAAACTATATGATTGAAGTTGGAAAACTTTGAATGCTTAAATGGAGATCCTCATACAGCGCAAAATGGGAATATTCCCTTTTCCTCGCTGTAGTGAAATCTCAGAGTTGGTATATTTTAATACCATGGGAAATGGGGGCTACAGGGGGCCTTTCCCCCTTGCATAAATGTGCATTAATTATTTTTTTTTTTTTTGAATGTCCAAAGTTTTAAAACTTTGATCATATGGTCCCGGCCATATGACATTCAAAGTTTTGAAGTTGCAATCGTTCAAAGTAGACTCATATATATATATATATATATATATATATATATATATATATATATATATATATATAAATGCATATATATATATATATATATATATATATATATATATATATATACATACATGCACATATATATATATATATATATATATATATATATATCTATACACACACAGACATATATATATATATATATATATATATATATATATATATATATATATATAGGTTCATAGGTTCATAGGTAGGTACTAGGCTATCTGTCAGAGGGCATTTCTAAGCCTAGCCAGAGTGTGTCGGCTTTTGCTGTCCCATTGATTAATTAACTGAGCCTCTGTCAAACAGAGCCAATGAAGTGATCCCAGGGGTGTATTTTCTTTTACCCATCCACTCGTCAAGGCTTCACTTGAAGAGTGTTAGTGAGGGACTCTGCCTAATGTAGTTAGGAATTTTGTTCCAAAGCATGGGGAGTCTCTATGACAGGAATCTATCTTTCCAGCATGATCTATTTATTGTTGTGGTGAGGTTTAGCTCACTAGAGCATGTGGCTCGCAGTGACTTGGATTTCTTTAGGTAGAGCATGTCCAGCAATTCTGAGTTGGACATGGCTTTGTAAGTCAGGCAGAGATCACCTCTGAGTAAGCGATATGCCACTGAGTACAGCCGGAGTTTTTTCAGTCGGGCTACATAGGACATATGTTTGAGGCCAGTAATCCTCTTGGTGAGGTGCTTTTGTGGTCTTTCCAGCTATTGGAAGTGTCTTGTGAGGTACATCCCAAATGGGGCATTGTACTCTATGATGGGTCTGATGAGTGACGAGTAGAGGGGCACTATAACCTCTTTATTTCTAGAGGTGAACCCCTTAGTAATTAGATGGGCCACATAGAAGGATTTCCTAACTACTTTGACAATATGATTGTCAAAGGAGATATTACTATCTACCTGGGTCTCCAGATCTCTTATTACCTCTTCTGTATTAAGGGGGCTGCCGCCTTTGTGGTAATTCATGGGTGTTTTGTTTTTCCCAAACGGGATGACTATGCATTTTTTGGCATTTAGCTTGAGGCCATGATGGTGTCTGTCTCAATAAGGCCTTTTTGAAGGATGTCTGTGTCAGCTGGAGAGTCAATTATGGCTCCCAGTTTGCAGTCATCAATGAACTTGGTTAGCCGTAGTCCTCCTGTGTTTGCCTGTACTTCTTAGAAATATATGCCAAACAGTAGGGGTCCCAGAACCGAGTCTTGCGGGACCACTTGTGACTGGTTTAGAGTCAGACCTGGAGCCCACTATTCTTACCATGTGAGTTCTGTCTGTAAGCCAGTTGGCAACCCATCTTGTGACGTACGGGTTTATATTCAGGCTGGTGAGCTTTTCTATAATACCCAAGTAAGCAATGGTGTTGAACGCCTTGGCGAGATCAAGGTAGGCTGTGTGAACCACCTTTCCCTCATCTATGGCCTTGGTGACTGTCTTGAAGAAGTCAACCAGGTTTAGTAGGCATGATCTGCCCTTAACAAAGCTGAACTGGGTTGGGTCAAGTTTTTGGAGGTTCCCAATGTCTTTGTTAATGAGTTCCATGATGATGCACTCCATAGCCTTGCAGACCAGGCTGGTCAGGCTTATGGGGCAATAGTTACCAGGGTCAGTCGTGGCCCCTCCTTTCTGGAGTGGAATAACCATTGCTGTGCACCATTCTATGGGTATGTAGCCTGTGGAGAGGCTGAGGTTGAACAGTGTGTTTAGGTGGGGGGGTTAGTTCGTTCTGTAGTTCATGCAAGACGCAGCCTGGGACAACATCTGGCCCCATTGATACTGTGTTTTTGGTTTAGAAAGGGCTGTTTTCATCTGTACTTCTGTGATTTCTGGGACACTAGACTTTTCCGGTATTGTTGTGGGCCCTTTTGAAGGTGAGAGGGAGGTGAAGTTTACACTGAATCTATCTGCCAGGATGTTGGCAATATCAGTAGGTTCAGTATATTTTGTGCTATTTTGCACTAGCATATCTGCGAGTTGCCCCTTAGATTCTTGTCATAGCTAAACAAGGCTTTGTGGTTATCTTTTGAATCCTTGGCTATTTTTCTTTCGAAGTTAGCTTTGGATGATTTTTTGAGAGACCTTAGTTTTTTACTGATACTGATCAGGGATGTCTTTCATTCTTGGGATTTGCTTTTTTTCTGAACTAGTTTCCTCCTTCTGTTGTATAGCCTGTTTATGGCAGGGGGCCACCAGACTGGTTTCCTTCTCTTAAGGGAGTGAGTCTTGGTTTTGCTAGGGATGGCACGATCCATGCATCCTTGTAGGTGCTCATAGAGTGCAACTGTAAAGGATTCTGCATCTTGGGCAGTGTTATCCTTTAGCATGGGGGCTGTGAAACTTAGCACCTCTGCCTTAAGTAAGGTTAAGTTTGTTTTAGAAACGTTTTTCACTGTGGTTTCCTTGGTTGGGAGTGGTGGTGGGGTGTGGACATCCAGGGTGATTAGTTTATGGTCTGATCTAACCAGTGATGGGTTGACCTCTGGTAAGGAACACCTGTCGCCCATGTTGGTGATGACCAGGTCCAATATGTTGTGGCCTCTGGTAGGGGAGTTTACCAGCTGATCCAGGGCATTTGAGTTGATAAATTCCAGGAAACGCTGAGCCTGGGAGTTTGTACTCAAATAGTTTTCCCAGTTAATGGTAGGGTAATTGAAATTGCCTAATATCAGGGTGTTCAGTAGGACCTTCATGTTTTCCTGTGTCTCCAGAAAGGCGGGTGGTGGTCTTGGGTCATGGTGGGTGATCTGTAGCAGGCCACAATTTGCATTGTAGATTTGCCCGATGTTAGTTGCACATGGATGATCTTAGAGGTATCATGCTGCGCCACTAACCTGGAGGTGTGAGTATCCTTGATGAATATGGATACACCCCCTCCTTTTGTGTTTTGGTCCGTGTTCTGTGGCCGAAATGTGTGGTATGAGTTGTAGCCCAGTAGTGTTGGAGTGCTGTCTGGAGCCTTGAACCAGGTTTCAGTTACTGCACAGATGTCGACGTTCTCCATACTTAGGAGTGCTTTGAGTGCATGCAATTTGAGATTTAAACTCCTGGCATTGAGTAGCATAACCCTCATTTTTTTACTTGTGCTGATTACGGCGGTGGGTTTGAATTTTGAGCCTTGCCTAAAAAAGGCACTATGGGGGCAGCAAGAGCCTTAGCCAGTATTCGAAAGCCAAGGGGTGACAGGTGCAAGCCATCTCTTGTGAAGCAATGGGGCTTGCCGAGCATGTCATCCCAGGCTGAAAGACACCAGAAGCTTAGCCTGTTGTTGAAATTGATCATTTTTTCCTTATACTGAGGTATCATTCTTGGTGAGGGCAGGATGCTACTCAGGGTCAGGTCATACCCGCCTGGGCTACATGATCAGAGAGCTCTTCCATGTCTCTTTTCATGTAGTCCAGGGAGGTACATCTCAGGTCATTCACACCAACATGAACAATGTCAGAGTCATATTTGTACTTGTTCTGGAGTGACCTGAGTGCTTGTGTTATGTGGCAGATTCTGGCTCCCGATAGGCAGCTAACAGTAACCTTTTCCTTGTCCAGCCTAGTGAGTGGGGCATCAGTGTGCCAGACTATTGAGTCACCTATTATTAGTGTGTTAGGTATGTTATTTCGCCTTAAGGGCTGTGATTGTGCGGCATATTTATTTTGTGTTTTATGTGTTGTCTGGTTTGTGACGGGAGGTGCAGGTTTTGTGGGTGTCTGCTTTGGAGCTCTCTGATGCTTTTGCAGGTTTTTATTTAGAGCCTCCAAGTATGATTTTGTGTATTTATGTGTATTCTTTGCCAGTGCTGGTTTAGTAGGTCTATGTGAGGCTGGAGGTGTGGTACAAGTGTTAACCTTCTCCTCATGACTGTATGTTCCAGTTTTGGGTGGAGAGACCTTAGCCTCCAGTTTGGCTGTATAATTGCATCTCTCGCATATGTTAGTGTTTTGTGGTAGGAGGAGAGGGGTGTCTGTGTACATGAGGCAGTTGTAACATTGCCTCAGGGTACCCAGATTCACCAGCTGGACTGGAGAGGACACATGAAGTTGCCCTTTGGTCATGCCTGAATAGTAGGGTGAGCTGTTTAGTCGCTTGGTTGGTGAGGTCTGGATAAAGAGCCTGGCCCTGCTGGGCAGTCAAGTGTCGGGGTATATTAGTGATTGCTATTAGGTCTGAGCAAGTGCTGGACTGTAGAATGCTTTTTGAGTGCTTAGGTTGAGAGTCAGACTAGTTTCAAGTGAAAAACTGAAAAGGAGACTTAGTGGAGCCGGGAATAATTTAACCCTAGCTAACCAGTGCTGCAAGGTGCACAAAACCATGCAAACGTGGTTTTTAAACTACTAAATTCTGGGCTGGAACCACTCGTCCAGGGACAGATGGCTGCTCAAAGTTCCCCTCTCTCACAGGTGAACAGAGAAACTTCCCTCTATCCAAGTAAGGTATGGGCAACTCAGAAACTTGTAACACAGCCCTGAATTCAGCACTAGCCTGAAAACTGGACTATACTAGCTTAGAAAGGCAGGAAACAAGATTTTTTTTTTGAAAAAGATAAGGCAAAAACAGTAAAAAAGTACACTTAAAACAGCTTTAAATGACTACAAGCGATCAGAAAAGGCTATCACACTTTAGTGTGTAGCCTTCAACAGTTAAACAATTTATTTAAACAAGAAAACAACTTTTTAAAAGTGCAGGCAGTCAAATAAGTACAATATGTGAAAAAACTAGCTTTTAAATCACAATAAACGCTGGAAAAATCAGCGTTTAGGTGGAAAACAGTTACGTACAGCAAGGAAATACAGAAAACTGATAATCACTTCAAAGTCTCTCTTTTAAGCTAGAAGGCTTGCATCAGTTTAAAGCTTTCTAGTGCTTTCCAGTAGGTTAGTTACAGGAAAGATGGGAAACAAGTGCAGATGTGGTCTTTTAAACCAGAAAGCTGAAAGAGATGGACAACTTCCGGAATGATCAATAAACTACAATTCCTAGGCCAAGAACAACTCCTCTTGTGGTAGACAGGCTACCTAGTACTTACCACTCCCACTGATAAGCTAGAAGGCTGCACTCCAACACAAAAGTTTGGAGGGCTCAGAAGCTTATAAACAGTCCTGGATACAGCAAATCAGTACCTGGACTAGACTAGTTATGGGAAAGGTGGGTATCAAATCAAATGCAAACACAGGCTTTAAAACCAGAAAGTTGAGAGAGATGGAAAAAACTGCGCAAACGGCCAATAAACTACAATCTCTGGGCCAGAACCACTCCTCTTGTGGTAGATAGGCTACCTAGTGCTTACCACTCCCACTGATAAGCTAGAAGGCGTCCCTCCAACACAATATATATATATGTATATATATATATATATATATATATATATATATGTATATATAAATATATATATAATATATATATGTATATATACATGTATATAAATATATATATATATATACATGTATATATATATATATATATATACATGTATATACATATATATATATATATATATATATATATATATATATATATATATATATATATATATATATATATACATATATATATATATATATATATATATATATATATATATATAGATAGACATTTGAGATCTACACATATAAAGATATAACGACACTTGCATTTTGCATACCTGGAAGTTCTGATTGAGACACTCTGGATCTGTCATCCACATTAGCACCAGCATCAAGGATTCTATGTGATTCCTCTGCTGAGCTATCAGGATCTCTGTAAGTGTACAAGAACTCCTCTGTTTCAGTCAGTGGTGGTTCAGTATCAGTGCCATCTCCTACCTGTTCTCGGGCAACTGTCGCTGCCCTACAGTGGGCAGAGTTTATCATATTACTTGCCTGGTGTCATATCTGAGAGTAATTTCTACCATTTCCTCTGATAACATCAATGACCGCCTGCTGCCATATCCTATCTTTGGCATATTGGACACCTCTACCTCTGTGTAAAAGAAATAGCACCATGGCAATGTTAGCCCTGCTTAATGACTTAAATTTCTGCATCAGTGTATGGTGGCTTGAAGGTCACAGATTTCTTCTCAAGTGTCATTTCCCACTATGAAATGAAACAAAAAACAGGGCGGCCACAGTGGCACATTTGTTAGCGTTGCCACCTCACAGCAAGATGTTCTCCGGTCCGATCCTCGGCTAGGGTGCCTTCTGTGTGGAGTCTGCATGTCCTCCCTGTAGTTGCGTGGGTTTCCTCTGGGTGCTCCGGTTTTCTCCCACATCCCAAAGACATGCTGTAGGTGGATTGGACACTCTAAATTGGTCCTAGGTGTGAGTGTGTTCATGTGTGTGCCTTCTGTGGAAGGTTGGGCACCGGGCTGGCAACTCGACACCATAAAATTCCACTGCCAATCATGAGTGGACAGGTGATCCTCTGTGGCGACCCTTAACAGGGAAAAGCTGAAAGAGGAAGAAGAAGAAGATGAAACAAATAACCAAATATGTAATACACAGACTGTGAACTCAGTTATTTATAAATATATGCCACTGTCATGCACAAAACACTATGATTACACACAAGTTAAGGCAGCCCCACCTCAACAAAAAATATTCTAAATGAAATATCAACAATGATCTATAACATTTCTATAATGCAGAAAATACAAGTTTGTGTACCTGTTTAATACACCACAGCATTAATAATAATAATCACAATATAGCAGTAGAAAAGTAAGACAACCATTATAAGTGTCTTCTCTGCTGCTGTGGATGGCAGCCAGGTTGAAATAAAAAAAAAAATAGCACATTTTTCTTTGTGCTAACACATTTAAAAATGCCAGACCTTGCCACAAGTTCATAATACAATCAACTGCAATAATTGTGCAAATAACAATTAAACACAACCTACAAAATATAGGTGAGGTAGTATTCTATAGCATACTTTTTGTAATGCAGACATAACTGATATAACTGGGCTATGCCTAAAGTAAAGGGATAAAGCAAAAACATTAAGATAAAAAAAGTTTTTGAGCAGGTATTTAAATTCACCCTTTCATGTTACAATAAAATAATCATGTAAGAAACAGTAACATACTCTGTCAAGAAAGCAGTGTAGAGAGTAGATAATTATCCAAATGTTGTGTTTATTTAGCAGTATTAAGCTCTCTGGATGAGCACTATGAGTATGCAAATGAGGTCTTGAATCATTAGTATTCCTGAATACCTCAATCTGCCTTAACATGCAAAAGTGTAAACATGGTGTAAGGAGCTACAGGATTACATGCCCACACCCCGGAACTGCAAGGATGAGCATTGGGAAGTGTTACTTACTAATAGCTTCCAGGTGTCTATGGTTAGTCTAACTGCAGGAACAATAAGGGTTTCACAGTCTTCCTTTATTCATGTACATTTACTAAGAGACTTACTAAAAAGTCTGAAAGTACATTGACTGAATTAGGAGTGCAACATTTCTAACATTCAATGGTGTCTTTAATAACCACAATTACTGTCCCTTACCATGAAACTCTGTTCATATTCAAGGCAGTGCTTTAAGCATTGATACAGGTAATATACGCAATAAAACAAAAAATGTAATTGCTTTTAAGAAAGCATAGATAAAAGAATGAGACATCATAAAGAAAGAAAGGAATATACCTGCAGTATTTACAGTCTTTGTTTAATAGTGTGTGAGTATATGGGTATCCTAACTGTTGGCAATATCACAATCATTCAAAAATTTACAATCAGATAAGAAAGAACAACTTTCAAAACTTGTTTCTGTTGCACTTTCAATGTGCTTTGATTGAATGTCACATTATCAGTATAGCTAAACACTTTTTTTCCTGCCAATAAATGTCATTGTCAGTAGCAGCATTTGGTAGCAGTGAACATCAATTCACTGTCCAAGGTAAAAATTAGAAAAAATGATTTGGACTGCATCAGTAGTGCAATTTCACATCTAATTTTGTTTCACTTTTTTCATCAGTCTGGACAGTACTGATTAAAGAAATGCAAGCTCTTGCATACATACTTCTGTGGAATAATGTTTGAAATGATTTGAGCTTAGAGAAACAGTACAGGTGATGATGTGTTCAAAAGTGATTTCCAGATAATTTAACTGAGGGAGGTCATAACAAATCTTGATGCTAAATTTGATGTATGAATGTGGTGTCTATATTACATCCGCACAAAGCCCTTTCAGCAAATGGCTCTTTGCTGAACAATAACCAGTGAAATCTAATTCCCATGAATGGCCATTTCAGTGAAATTTTCCCTAGGGGAAAAAACTGCTTGTCCATCATCGGGAATTTGCCCTTTTCCCCACTGTAGTGCAATCTCAGAATTGCTATATTTAATTAGGGAGTGTGGCGGGCACAGCCCACTACTTTGAAGCATTTTAAAGTTTGTCTGGTTTTAGGTTGGCCATGCATTTTTCCCCTAGGATAAAATTTTCTGGAATGGCTGTTTGAGGGAGTTTGATTGAGCTGGTTATCATTGGGCAAACAGTTGTTCGCTGACAGGGGTTTTGTGGACATAATATAGACCCTGAATATGCTGAAATGGGAAACTCAAGTAAGGTCAATATTGACTATAAGTGACTGATAAGTCATTTGAAATTATGCTATTAATTGTGTATGCTGTGTGAACAATTAAAGCATTTCTGCTGTTACATGTGCACTTCTCCATTCCCATGGCATTAAAGTCCTGATATTGTGAGATGTATATGATAGTACTGATGTAGTAAGGAGATGGGAGAAGGCTGAATGTGTCAGTGTGTTGCAGTAGTAGCTCTGCTCATTACTAGATTTCACTGTAATTCATTACATGTTCCTTCAACTTGTTATCCTAAAAAGTTGTGTGAATGCTTCTGACAAATATTGCCTATTTCATTGGTGTGGAACTTTGCAACATAAAATGTACTTTCATAGCTTAGGGAAAAAGTGAAAAAATTTGTTTAGGCTGCCTTTTGTAGTGCACTCAAGCCTAGCATCATTCTGCTGCCATCAACACCCTAGATAATACTCTATGAAAAAAAAAAACATTTGTCAGAAAAATTTCTCTGTGGCACAAGGTGTAAGTATATCAAGCTTAGAAAAAAGGACAGATGATTCATAGCTCGACTCCCTTAGCTAATTACTTTACAGAAGGTTGTCTGAATACAAATCTAATCACATTTTGTGATACCATTGTGTTGTTGTTCAAAAACCAAATCATGTCACTATTGCTAACTGGTGAGAGTTTGTCTGTCCATTTTTAGATTGTCATTAATTACAAGTCTGCTGTTCAGGTTCTTATTCCAAAAGCTGATGATTTTAATTTTATCCATAGTGCTGTGGTTATTTTTACACAAATGTGTTCTCTGGTTATTTTTGCACAAATGTGTTTATATCTCCTGCACTATAGGAATACAGAGTTAATTTAATAGTTTTTAGGCTGCTGGATGTCATAGGTTCCTATGTGGTACATTGAAATAATTAGCCTGTGTATACACTGATGTTTTAGCACAGAGTCATGTGTTTGACTACAGCTGCAGGTCAGTTTATTAAATCATTACATTTCATATTCCTGTCATATATTTTGCAAACATCTGTATTTCTCTCCATATCCAAAATTACAGTAACATACCATTTGAAGAGGGTAGCATAGGTTCATAGGTTCATAAGATGATACTAGGCTATTGGCCCAGAAGCCCTTGTAAGCCTAGCCAAGAATTTGCCCAGCAAGACATCTTTTTCACTATATTGTACAGAGAATGACATACTAATGATGACTTAATCAGTAAAAAGCCATATAGATTTTCCTACATGTCCCACACAACATATTATTGCTATTCCTGTCTGCGTCAGTAAGTTGCCACTGTGCTTCACTAGTGCTGTTTAACTGTGGTGAAGTGATAATTCCTTTGTGGCATAATAAGATAATGCTTACATGTCTAGACGGATTTTTGACTTCTTGCAAGGGTTCTAATCTAGCCATTAGCTAAGTGTTACTGACTGTTTTGGGTAACTATTTTATATGTACCTGTTGGCTAAATATTGTTATGAGCCAACAGCATACTTTTTCTGTCATAAACTACTTTATCCTTGCCTCTGTTGCCTCCCTCTCAGCCTGTCAATGTATCTTCTCCTTGCTGTAATCATTATTCTTCAACCTATGCCTTTGCACAATGTCTGGTACCAGATAACAATTGCGACTAAGGATAAATAGCAGTATAAGCTTATGTTAATAGCCTGCAATTTTTTTGCTTTCAGCCACATTGCTCTGTCACATTTTGTATTGCTGTGCTTAACTATTTTTATTAAGTTTAATGTACTTTCATGTACTTTTCAACAAGCTGACGAGACATGAATGCACAGAATATAGTCATCAATGGGGCAATGAAGATGAATATATACTTTCACATTTGCTGAAGTCTGCTGTCAAATGTAAATTACCAAAATTATGACTTCTTACACAGTGTGCTTAGATAATAATCAGGTATAAATGTTTGTCATGCAATGATCTAAAGGTTCAAATTCAGATGAATGAAAAATGTTTTAGAATGTTTTGTCTGACTCCTGTGGCTGTAAATAATGGCTGCACCTTTCCTTAACCCATCGTTATCCTGCTGCTGTATTAATGGTGCTTAATTCCCATTGTGAAGCCTGTCTTGTACTGATCTTTGTGTGAAAGTGAGTGGAGAGCAACACAGAGTACTTCTAATTCCCATTCTAAGTTCAACAGTTCAAGATATGATTACACAGCACTAATACTTTGCCATCAGCATCACAGTTCAGCTTGGCAGCACTGTGCTTAAAGAGTAAAATAAAAACAGAAAGTGAGATGATTATTGTTTTATGTTGCACATTTGTATGCCTATTAATTTTGCTATCAAGTTATCTTGATTTCAGAATGATGATGAATGACTCAGTTAATTCAGTCATTTAATGTATGTCTGATGTACAAAGTCTACATTTGCAACTGTGTTACAAGTTTGGTTAACATATTTTCTCTTAGTCCATCACTGTTATTCTATAGTGAACTGCCCTTTGTATTACTGTGTTTGCCATGTCATTGCACATTGTGCAAGCATAAGTCAATATAAGTGTGCAATCATGATGGAATAAGTGGCAGGAAAGTTTGATTGATAATCCATTGGTTTTCAACAGCACATGTCTATGGCATCCCATAAGGTGAAACATGCCTGGGTCCCTCACAGGACTGCAGTGTACATAAAGGACAGTATGTAACTGTTATTAGAGAGCTATGTAATTACATGGGAAAATCATAGTGATGTTACTTTGTCCTGTGGACATATATGCATTTGTTGCACATCCCTGTGATGCACGGTACCATCTTTAACAAACAGCTGATTTTCAAGAAATACTAATGTGCTATTTAAATTTTTTGAAGTCAGTGTTCTCTTGGGGCACTTGTGAATAATACCGTGCCCTTTAGATTGTGTAACTAAATAGGTAGGAGGTTCAATGCTCAGCATGAAAAACCTGACGGCGTGTTTGAGTGTGTATGCAACTCTTGGAGCTGTATCCACTTCCTCTGAGGAAAATGCATTCAACTCTTCACACAGCTCCCTCATCCAACTTTTTAGAGAAACAATCTCTCTGAAACACACTGATAAAGTCATCCTGACAAAACTGCCCTCTGTCCCATTAAAAGTCAGAATTCTCTTGTGGCGCTTGTGACTAAATGCCTCCCCGATTGTCAATGTTCTACATGGGCAATTTGAGAGGGTGTGTATTTATGTGTGCAGTGCTTGCTGCTGTATCCACTTCCCCTAAGGAGAATGCAATTACATTTGCACACAACTCCCTTGTCCCATTTTTTACAGAAACATCCTCTTTGCAACACAATATGAAGTCATTCAGACAAAAGTGCTCTTTCTTCCCTTAATAGGCCAAAATCTCCCCTGGCATTTGTGAGTAATGTGTTGCTCTCTAGATTTTATAACTAGATAGACTCAAGGTTTGGGGCTCAACATAGGAAATTTGTGCTATCTAACACTTAGTGCTATTTCCACTTTCTCTGAGGAGAATGAATTTAAATATACGCACAGCTTCTTTATCCCACCTTTTGCAGAAACATCCTTTTGAAACACACTGATGAGATCATTCTGACAAAATGGCACTCTCTTCCTATAAGAATCAGACATTTTCTGTGCCAATCGGCAATAATACAGTGCTCTCTACATTATGCAGCTTGATAGGTAGCAGGGTCAAGGCTGAATATGGGGACCTTGTTTGTGTGTGAGTTAGTGGGGGTGTTTACAGTTAAATGAACATGCGTCCAATCAACTTCTACTCTGGATAAATGTGTTAAACTGTGAGATGACTCCACCATCCCCTATGCCTACCTTTAACATTCACAACTTCTTTGTAACACAAGGGTGTAGCTATCCATACTGTTCATACTGTACTAACTACAAATTTCTATACATTACTTAGACAAATTGTGGCTTATTTAGGCTGTATTATCTCCACAACTGTCTAAATTAATCCTCCAATAAGATTTTCATAGATTGAAAAAATATCTACTTAATGGTTTTAGTGAGATGGGAAAGGCAGTAATAAGAGCACATGATTGCAAAAATTATATTCTCTTGCTACAGCCCTGGTGCAACACACTAATGAGGTCATTCTTTCTAAAGTGAACTGTCACACTTTAAATGTCAGATTTCTCCTGTGGCACTGGTGTTTCTTAGACTATTTTCCAGAATGAATAAATAGGTAGAAGGATCAAATGCAGCAGTGCTTAACTTCTGCAAATGCATGTGATTGTAAATGAATCCAGTATTTGTTTACACACATTTGCAGGGCCAACTTTTACAACCCCAGATGGCTGTAAAAATAATTTTATCAGACAGGTCTCCTTGGCAGTACACTGCTGATGTCATCCCTTAATAGATGCTGTAAGCCTCAGTTGTACTCAGTCTTCTCCGGTGGTGCTGGCTGCTGATAATGGGCTGGCATAGTTGATGTAACTAAGTAGGTAAGTGGTCCATCCCCGCTTAAGTAGTGTTACTGTGATTACTGTCATGTAACACTGACCGCATCACAACCAACTTAATGTACACTTCCAACTAAGAAATGGATTTACAGTGGCATAGTGTTACACTAGCAAATCCCAGTACCCCCGGGCAAAATAACTTTTTGGCCAGACAATAATTACATAATGCTAATATAACTGCAGTATATAATAGTTGGAGTGTGAATTCTCCTGTGTTGTGTAACTTTGATAGTGTGCCTTGTGCATTGTATAAGTACATATGTAGGATGTTTGAAGTCAGCTGTGAGTGTGTCTTTCATGCTCATACTGTGTATACTACTCTTCAAATACATTTATGATGTGTAGCTGCATAGGGTTATTGTGCACTTCAAGCAGTTTTTAGCATAAACATCCAGCTAATATACAATGGTGAAGACATCTATTTAACTGTTCACTGTCCAAATTATACCTCAACATGTTATATTGCACTTGTGATTCAGACACTAAGCTGTAACTTGTCATCTTAGGAAGTTAGTTCAAATCCAGCCA
This sequence comes from Protopterus annectens, assembly GCF_019279795.1. Classification (NCBI taxonomy): domain Eukaryota; kingdom Metazoa; phylum Chordata; order Ceratodontiformes; family Protopteridae; genus Protopterus; species Protopterus annectens. The sequence goes on along the minus strand of NC_056728.1, from coordinate 746,683,833 downwards.
TTAGAGCTCAGGCTACATTTTGTGAGCCTTATTGTTACTGCACATGTTGGTAACACTGTTGCCAGACATATCTGCTGAGTATACATATAGATATTTATTCCTCTTACAAAAAGCTATGATAATTTCTCACATAGTAGTGCTTTCACTCAGGGTAAATATGACACATGGTTACAGTTTCCTAACATAACATATGTAGTAAATGTTATCCCCTGGCACAAGTGATTTAGCTGACATTCTGTATGTTATTGTATTAGTACAACAATTACAGGCACACATACCCCTTGTAGCAATAACATGATGTAATGCCTTGATATACCAACATATCTCACGACTGTAGTGACACTTCTACTGTGGTGCATTCATTCTGTACAATATCATGTATATTCTGCTGTCAAATGCTCAGGTGTTCAACATCCACATTCAGTGACTGTTAACATTGTTGGGCCTTTTACTGTAATGGATGAATGGCGTAAACCACTTAAAATGTGTCAGTTTACAGTAGGAGGGCATCCACCATCCCTTTTATCTCCAAGAGATTGTTTGCAGCACATACATATGAAATAATAAGTTAGCACAGGTAGAGTGTCATACTTTTGCTAAGACTTCCACTGTGGTGCTGGTGGGGTCATCCGCATGTCATTAGTCAGTAGTGTCGTACAGTGCTGTTCGGCTCCTGAAAGATTAATAATATATAATGTACTGATGTTACATAAACACCATTGTATCTAGTTATTCTTATCCATTTTATGTTGTACAATGATATATCATCACTGGTTGGCATCCCATGCCAGTGAAATGGTTATTTGCAGCTTGAACTGTTATGATTGCTCCTGCAGCACATGCATTGAGTACTGGTGTGTATAGCATACCTTCACAGATAGACTTTGGCCCGATTCTGAGACACTATGTGTACTGCAAGATGGAAACAGTTTTCTTGTCAAAGAAGCATTGATATTGTACTAATCACTGTTGTATGGATGGTAGCATGCATATTTTTTTCCATCATTCTGAGAAAATCCAGTCATATTATCTTTGTGACTCCTTTCTCAATGCACAGCCTCTATTGCTATCTGATGTGCCACATACAGTCAATACAGAGGTCTGGATAAACCCTTTTATAATAGGCAGTGGACTAAATCAGATGACATATGTTTGTCAGACAACCATGTCAGACAGCAGTGGCTTACACACTGACATAATTTATGACACAGTCAGAAGGCCATCATTGTCAGGCCTTGTCCTACAAGGTAAGGCATCCATACCCACTATGATTGCAAAGTGCTATACCTTCAAGGGTCTTCTTCATAACTTAGGTGATATGCATGTTTCTGTGGCATCCATGACTGGTATGTATTTCTCTGATATCTGTCCTGGCATGTCTTCAAAAATTACATGATGCAAATGTTTATTATTTCATTCATTGTTCACAGGTATTAACTATTCCAAAAATAATTATGCTCTGTATTGCATGTCTTCATCCAGACATTTCTTTATTACTGCAACTGTTTTTGTCACACTATTTCATAAATGTTTCTTACTGTATGACATGCTGCCAGACCATCAGAAACTGTAACTGTTCCTATGTTACAGCACTTTCTTATGTGTTGGTGCTGTTGAATTGCTGTTATGTTATTGTTCCATGTAATGCCGCATGAGCACACCCAGTATAACAATGTCTGAGATGTCTGCAAATCAGCAAAAGAAAACTTGAAATAATGACATGTCATCCGATCTTTGTTGTCATTTGTCACATATGTATGTTGTGTATTAGATTACCATTTAGCATTTACACAGCTATACAACATTTGCTTGTCTTTTCCATGCTTGTAGGTGATAAACCCCTTTTGTATGGGTGCCATAGGCATTCTTTGAAAAAAAACATGTCCATTGCTGATGTATCTGACATTACAGCTGTAAGGTCCATTTGTTCTTGTGTATATATACTGAGGTGGAGAATACATCAGCAATGTTGGCTTGCATATGTAAATTCCCTGTATATACATCTTATATACAATAACTGCATTCTATGCATTTATCCTATAACATATATTCTGTCCTTGATAACTGTCATGTCAACTTGGCAGTTTAACATATATTTTACATTTAACTCCCATTATTTGCACTGCAGCTTTATATCCCTATCACACCCTTTCTTAGCATGTCTGTTTTATTTATGCATATAACTCTGTTATTGTCATTATTATTCATCAATATTGCAGGATGTATCTTAGAAATGTTTCTTTGATATGTCAGCACATTTGCCTGCTGTATATGAGGATACTTTACCCATTTCTCCTTCCATATTAATTATTATTTTGTACAATTCCCCCATTTTGCTTCGCCTCCTTCGGCATTCTTTTACTGTACTTGCTCTTAATATTTCTGGGCTACAGAACATGCTTGTATCTGAGTTTTGCCTATAAGCAAGACATTTTGTTGATATTTTTTGCTTGTGCTTGCAAGCTCCTTCCCATGGCTGCAAACACTATGGCTGACCATGAAAAGGTGCTTGCAAATGTGTAGTCATGATGAGCCGCATACATATTCAATTAGCACTGTTGCTCATCTCACTAGCACACTTAAATTGTGTAAGCTTACACTGAAGCCTATGTGATTGTTAATGAATCCCATGCATATATCTAAGATTGAAATGGGTATTATAATATGACTTGTTGCTGGATTCTTTGGACAAAAAATAAAAGATATACTGATAAAAAAATGATATCAGTCACCTAGCTATTTAGAAACAAATGAACAGGAAGATGAACAGAGGCACAGACTAATGTTTGAGCTACTTGAGAGCATTAAAATTCTAAAACTACCATTGGGATTAACAAAAAAGGTATGATAAATAGAAGTGGGATATAATAAAAGGTACTAATTATATAAACTATTAATTGAAGTTTAGTAATTATAATGCATATTAAACAAAGCATGCTGAAGCCATGATTGATAGTACATAAAACGACCCAGTCTAGTTTAATGTTAATGTTATTTGAAGTATTGGTAAGACAGTAGAAATAAACAGTATTGTGAGATTCAAGGAGTATCATAATTATTACTTACATTTCAGATAATTGAGAACAGGTGTGAAAATAAAGCTTTACCAGATTAGTTATCAGAGCTTAACCTTTGATGATCATGCAATTCATAGTTATAAGTATAAAAAGCTCAAGATTTTCTAACATCTTTTTGAGTCAGTGAAGATTGTTCAGATGTATTTTCTTTTTTTAGTAAACACACCATTGGTATTTCTCAGATGATCTCTGAAGACAGGATGAAGTCCAGTCTATATCCATAGTCACAGGAAAGATGTTATTTGTTGTTACATAGATAGTACCTACATCTAAATTACTGAATACTCTGGGATCAGATGAAAGAAAGATTTCTGTTTCAGCTGGAAAGAGGAGTTGCGTTTTTATGTTATTTTGTTTTAGTAACTTAATTGTCCTGGCCTCCTTTTCAGTAATACAAACTAACACCAAAATATATTTGATGACCTTTAGTAATTAACCAAACTGACAATTTTATGCATATAAAGGTAACAAGTTAATTGAAAACATCAAGTTCTTCTTGTTATCCATCAGGGCAGCATACCAATTCACCCTGTCCAAATCCTCCATTGGGAAGCATGCCTGATCAACCTATCTGAATAAGCAGCATCCAACTCACTTATTATCAAGCAGCATCCAACAACTCACTTGATCCCCAAACGCAATACTATCAAGACCATCACCTAGAGGGGGAACAGAAGAGGGCAGTTCTGTCCCCCTTTTCTGCTGCAACCCAATGTCCACCTTTTAATACAACCAAATAAACCACCATAACAAAAAGGGGAGGGAGGGTCACAAACTCATGCCAAAGTGTGACACTACTTCCCCTACTAAGGAAATATAAAACAGCTAAGCCCCTCCTTAACTCTATTTCACTTCTCTTAAATCCCCACACCAATTAACCCCATATCACCCAAAGCCTAACCTAATAAATTATGTACCTAACCCTTATTCCCTTTATATACTCACCTCCTGTTTCACATACTCAAATCCCCCCAAAAGAGGGTCCTGGAGAAATTGTTTTTTCCCGAATATCATTTGTCCTGGCTACTTTTTCAATAATACACACTAACACCAAAAGATATTTGACATTTATTAATTCAACCAAACTGCCAATTTTATAAGGTAACAAGTTAATTGAAAACATCAAATTCTTCCTGTCATCCATCAGGGCAGCATACCCACTCACCCTGTCCAAATCATCCATCAGGGCAGTGTATTAACTCACTCTGTCCAAATCCTCCATTGGGCAGTGTGCCTGATCACCCTATCTGAATAAGCAGCATCCAGCTCCCTTAGTATCAAGCAGCATCCAACAACTCACTTGATCCCCAAGCTCAATACCATCAACACCATCACCTAGAGGGGAAAGAGAAGAGGGCAAACCTGTCCCTCTTTTCCATCCACCAGTCTGATCCCCAAACTGTTCCCCCTCTTCTCTGATAACCATTATCAAACCCTCTAAAACAATTTTAAATATTATACATTAAGCAAATCCAAACCAACATCGTTCAAGTGCACCCCATCAGACTGAAACTGCATACAATCTATGTCCTTAAAATCCCTATGATCTATCATGTAGATGCCTAAAGCTCCCAACTGCCAAGCCAACCTCTGATTAACAAACCTCCAAACTCACTCCAGAGCCTGACAACTGACAATATTCCTCCAGAGCATATATGGTATTATCTCCAACCATACTGTACACATACCAGGGTATAGTGTCTGCAGTGTACACAAATCCTCCCTTATCTTATTCACCAACAACATTCCTAAATTATTCCCACCTAAGTGTACCACCAATATTCATAGAAAACCTAACTGTAATTTTACCACCTCAACCTCTTGTATAAGTTGACCCCCATCTAAGGCCTCTAACACCATGTCAAGTAACCATCCGATCTAACCGAGAAAATCCCATATTCCTTCTATCTGTCCTAACTGCTGCCCTTTTCTCTGCCCAGTGGATATAGGAATGGCCCAAGATGACAGTCTGATTTCCTAAAAGAAGAGAGAAAAAAATAAAATATTAATGCAATTAAATTATTTATCTAATATAAGATAAAAAGGCATTAGAAGACCACCTCCCTACTCATCTAATAACTTCAATAGATCTGCCTTCCCTTGTCAAAGTTGAAGCCTTACCAATACAAAAGGAATGAGCTGCAAACCTCTCAGCTGGGAAACCCAAGTACTGAAAAGCCCTCCTTATGACTTTTACCAACTGACCCCTTGTAGCCATCCTGCCATCTGACAAACAAGAAACAAAATCGTGCCGATCCCCAACACAAAGCCATTGTAATTCCTTAGGCCATCCTACTGGACAAAGCCTAACATTCCTATCTTTCCTGAGCACTATCGATGTACCTTTTCCCAGCTGATTTGTTTTAAACCTTCACGACCCAATGTGTACAGCCCCAGAACGTATCATTACATCCCTCCAAGCTAATGATCCTAGCAAACCAAAGCTGATAATGGTCCAAAATATAACCATACATACAAAGTAGCCCTGCAAACATAATCAACTAACTCCCTTTGCAGTAAGGCCAACCCCCTGAATAAAACTTTCAAAATCTGTCCCGTCAATGACCATCACATATCCCTATGCTCTCCATCCACTTTTCTCCATCCTCTCAACATATGCCCCACCATCCAAGTCTTTGGGAAATCCTGCAACCCTGTCACCTGCACAAATGTAGTAATTGCAGCCAAATCCACCTTAACCATTTGTAAAGCCTTATCTTGTTCCCAAGCTTGAGACAAGTAACGAAGCAGCAGCTCCTACAACCAAACCACTTCTTCCTACAGCAATTGTAAAACAAATTCATTGAAATCACAAAGTGCCCTCCCAAAACCTTTCTAGTAGACACCACCCAAGATTGTTGGACTAAACTCCTGGTTACCTCAACCCAAGCTGTCACACCTGATCTGGCAGCACTACTGATATCTCCTCTGCCCCTGGAGCCAGCTGTTGAAATCTGTAAAACTGAAATCGAGACAAGCTATCAACAATTGCATTGCTCATCCCTGCACATGCATCCATGTAAATCAGACATTAATTATCAAACTCTGCAATACTAATTTACGTAACACTAGTAACATCAATTCAGATCTTTCCATCTTTGTCTGCAATACCCATACCACAGTCATATCATCTGAATGGAAAACCACCCTCTTACCCTGCAGCCTGTCCTTCCAAACTAATGATGCTGCCCAAATTGGCATCAACTCTAAAACTGCAATATCCCTTTTCCACTCCTCCTACCAGTCCAACAACCACTGGGCTACAAACCATTGTCCCCCAAAATATGCCCCCATTCCTACACCCCCTGCTACATCTGTGAACAACTGCAGATCCTCTTGATCCACCCAGTCTGTCTGCCAAAAATAAATCCCAGTGAACTGTTCCAAAAAAGATAACCAAATAACCAATTCTTCCCACACTAATGTATTAACCCTAATCCAATGGTGTTTGCTCTTACCCCCTTTTAACAAAACGGCCACTGACCTGCAGAATGTATGCCCTGGATGCATTGCCCGACTTGCAAAGTTCAAAAGCCCTAACAGTTCCATAACTGCACTAATTCAAAACTTATCCTTGCCCATGACTACCCCAATCTTCACTTTCAATCTATCTATCTTATTCATAGGCAAACAAAACAGTCACCCATTCTACATCAACTAATAAACCCAAGAAATTCAAAGCTTTTGCTGGACCTTCCAACTTATGCTGGGCCAGTAGAACCCCCAATTCATCACACATCCTCAATAATTCTTGCAACCCTTCCTGCACTCCCTTCAAACCTTCCCCAACTAACAACAAATCATCTAAGTAATGTCTAGCCTTTTGTGTGTTCACCTGCTCCTGCCAGATCCAATGCAAAACTATGCTGAATTTCTCAAAGGTTGCACAGGCCACCTCACACCCCATAGGCATAGCCTTGTCAAAATATGATTTGTTTCCCCAGGCCTAATAATGGCCAATCCTCCTCTTTGACTGGCAGCAAACGAAAAGCAGATTCAATATCTACCTTCACTAGCCATGGATCCTGGAAACCCAGAATAACCTTCACAGCATCATCTAAAGATGCATAACTAACCTTAGCATCCTCAACTGCAATTAAATCATTAACAGAGCTCCCTTCCAGATATGACAAGTGGTGAATCAACCTCAACTCACTTGCCAATTTCTTTGGCATGAAACCCAATGGAGAAACCTTAAAATTGTCAAGGGGAGGGCCATCAAAGGGCCCCAATAACCTGCTCGCCTGACATTCCTTCTCCACCAATCTCAATAAAATGTCCTCCTTACCCCATATTGATCACAAATTCCTACAGACTATCTCATCCGCCACTACCATGGATTTAATAGAAACCCCCCTAGAAAAACCCTCTAATACCTCCTCCTTAAGAGAAGAATCGCAAAACTTTGGAGCATGCACTTCAAAATATCCACCTTAATGGGGAAATGCGACTCCTCCCCTTCCCTTATTCCTTCTGAAGGACGCTCCACCCTGTGACCCTCAAAAATTACCTCTACCCCTCATGCTCTGAAACACCTGAGAGGAAAGAAACCCCTTATTTAATGACATAGAGTTTGCAGCCATAGAAGTAAAGTTCTGTGCCCACACTGCACAGCTGGATGATCCCCCACACCTTGAACAGACATGCAAGAACTTGCACCATACCCATGAGCAAGTTCCCACATTAAAAGTTCAACACGCACATCCCCCTTCTCCTGCCTTTCCTCCTCTAGTACTCCACCCATAACTATCTATTATAGTACCCAACAAAATATCTGGGTGCTGCACCTCCAAGCTGAGAGAGTGATCCACTGTTTTCCACTTCCGAACCTCTGGTTGTAACACAGCCAAACATTCCTAGGCCATAAATGCTGATCCCCCCAAATCATGAGAAAGTAACCCAGCAGAGGCAAAACCAAAGTTGCATCTTTTTCCAATATAACCTCCAGTCAGTAAACAAAACCAATTACCCAGTTATCCCATGTCCTAGTCCGTATTCTACCTACCCTATTCCTCCCTACTGCTGCTAAGGTAGCCAGCAAATCTTTGCTATTGGCTGACTCCATTTCCAACAGTCACTGTACTCCTTCTGTATCAATTAACTCAAAGACATTTACATATTCTCCTTTCCAAATCTTTTCTTTAACTGAAGAAGGAATGTGTAGAGTCAAAAAGACTGTCCTTATTCCTTGACCCAAAACCTGCATCATTAAATAGTCACCAGGCCTTAACCCAAAACCAGAACCTACTTCTGAACTGAATGCCAAACTGTCAGCAGATTCTGCACTGCCATCACTAGTTAATTCCCTCCCACTTACCACATAATTTCCCAGTCTCACATCTGCACACCCCCAGCATCATTCAACCTATGATAAACCTCATCCCCTCCTGCCTCACTATATTCCCCATTTGCCCACACATTCCCTAAATATACCCTGTACAACGAAACACCTGATAGAGTATCCTGATGCCCTCCAGGTGCTGATGGACCAACAGGAACCACCTCTCTCGATACCCATTGCCTCTTGCCTACAGCCACCAACTTGGTCCTTGGTGCAGAGTACCCCTCTTTTGGTTGGATTCCCTCACCTGGTCTGTCGCTGTGGAATCTGCATTGGGCACTTCCTGAGAAAGCTGTTCTGCCTGTACCACTATTGACTCCCACTGCTGCTATAAACTCTGCATGTTAGCCATCTGTAAAGAAAGAAATAAAATTAGCAGCAATAATTATACAAGTGCCGATATTATCTGCAGCTGACAGAAAATACAAAACACCAAGGACCAACTTTACATTGAACGAATTATCAGAGACAACCACCAGTCTGCCTGCTAGCTGTGCAAATGCCTACCTATGGCAAACTCTGCCCTATTTTCTGCTGTAAAAAAAAAAAAAAAACTTGCTGACACTTTTCTTACATAGCCACCTAGGTTGTAAGACTAGAAATTAAGTGCACATTATTAAGCAGGAGCTGAAGATATATGCTGTACATATCATTTTCTGTATTTCTTATCTGACATCCATGCAACAGAATTTGATATCACTCAGTTACTGGCATCACGTCCGACTTGTAATTAAAATGCTGTAGTTTCCTTGCATGTATTCTGCTGCATTTATTGCCTTCCTTTGCTAACACTGCTCATCATTAGGAAATCAGGTGTTACAGCTTATAGATGAACATCCCTATTGGTAATTAACCTACCCTGCATACTCCTGACTAGCTCCCTCCACTACCTTATTCTTTAAATTAGTTTTTTTTGCCTTTCTTAGGTTCACACTAAGCAGTCGGTCTGCAGATTATTGCATGAATTGCCAATAAACAGAGTGAAAATCAAACTCTGAACCTTGTGTTGTGAGGCAAACACCTTAACCATTATGCTATCTCCCAGACCTCTCTTAACAGCTAAAAGTCATACTGTGCATGCGCAGCCTGCATCGACATCCCGATTCCCACTTCTCAACCACCTGATGTGACTATTCTGTGGAGACATCAAGTCTCAGAAAGACAAAAGCACACCAGCAGCCATCATATTCTCTAGAAATGCAATGCACTATCTAATTCCTCCATTAGGAGGTCACTGAAACCACTCAAGAAGGCTTTGCCCAACCCAAGGCAACTGTACACCTGCTTTTCTTGTTTTCTTCTTTTTTTTTTTTTTTTTTTTTTTTTTTGCAGCACACAAAATACGATCTACAGCTCACAGCACCAACAATGCTATCACCACCAATGAAAGCCACTGCACCATATCCTCACTATACATTAATAAGCACATTCCTCTCAGCCCAGGCTATAAATCAAAGCCTGCAAATGTGGAGATTGCCCCCACCCCCATCTCGCAACCTACACCAAAAGGCCCAAACACTCAATAAAATGACATCAAATCTCACTCCTTGCTCTGAGCGGAGACGAAGGGAAGAAAAACTGCACTAACTACTGCTGTCTGCAGCCAGAAAGCAACCCAGGTAAAACAAACCACCGAGTGCTCAGATCAACCAGTGATCAATCTCCCCAAACTTGACCAAAGGAAACCACCACCAACAAGGAACTCAGGAGACTCCAGCAGCCCTCAGAGGCCAGACACCCTCACCCTGCCAACCCAGTTGATCCCTGCAACCAGATTCAGAACCTACTCCAAAATGACAGATAAAACCCCAGCAGATCAAACCTGGCCCCCATCCGCGAGACCTCCATGCACAATCCCCCTCCCTTCACATAATCTAACATGCTACCCAGACGATACATACACACACACACACACACACACACACACACACACACACACACACACACACACACACACACACACACACACATACACACATACACACACACACACACAAAATGAACCCCACAACATACTTTCAAAGGCCTACCTGACCACCGGAGTACCTACGAGGTCATCCTAGATATAAGTTAGCTTCACAAATGTACACCAAAATGTGACAGCGCATCCCCTACTACAGAAATATAAAATAGCTAAGACCCTCCCTAAATCTACCTCACTTCCCTTAAATCCCCACGCCAATTAACCCATTACCATCCAAAGTCTAAGCTAATTGAATATATACCTAACATTTATCCCCTTTACACACTCATCCCCCCCCCCCCAGTTCACCTATTCAAATCCCCAAAAAGAGGGTGCTGGACAAATTGGTTTGTCCCAAACATCATTTAAAGGCTAGCATTTTTTTCCCCTTTTCTAAGATTTTAGTGGCATACTTATCATCAAATCTAATGTGTACTCTGACCCAGCTTCAGAGATGCCTTTGACCAAGCACTTTTTAAGATAGTTCCTTATCCAGAAAGGATACATGTTTAACAACTATGGATCATAGAAACTAAGATTTAGATGTGTATGGTGCTTTACTGGAACACAGTGAGTTAATTCTGTGCAAAATGATATGCTTTCTTGGAGGTTTAGAAAGGTTGGAAACCATAAAGTGAGAAGCGTAGCCATGCCTTCTCCTTTTGTTTTTTTTCCAGCTAAATCGAAGATTCTTAGGTTAGTCCTTCTCTTATGATTTTTTTTAGTCTTCTACCTTATTAAAAAGCCAATTGTTTTGTTTAAGTAAAAATTCAGACTGAATTTTATTTTCTTGAACTCTTCCTTCTATGTCTGTCACAGATGTTTCTATATCTTGCAGTTTTAGAAATTGTGAAGCATGTTTTTAAGTAAGTCTGTTTCATAAGCTTTCTTAGTAAGTAACATTCATAATTTTTTGTTCCTTTTTCCAAAGACACACATGTATGGTTTGAGTTACCAGTGTCCTCTGTTACTGGGCAGTTAAAACTACAATAATTATTAACCCACACAACATCAAGGGCTAAAAGTCATATCTAAAATTGTCTGAGATTTTCTATCAAAGAAAATGCTTTTTACATGTCCATGCATGTTGCTAGAACAGTGTTATCGCAATATTTTCTTTTTTAAACCTTTTTTTAAATATCACTTAAAAACATTAACATTTTTTCCATTTATACAGATTGTAAATTACAGATTATCTTTCTTTATAATAACTGTCTTTCAGTCCAACATTACATAAATTGCTGAATTCCTGCCTTCCCTTAAACCTCATTATGCCTGCTGAACTTTATTCTCCATGTATTGTTCCCACAAATCCATTTATTTCTATGAAATTTGCTCCTTTCATTTTCTAAAGATTCATCTTCCAGTTTTTTAATATCTTTTATAATATTCAGTGCTTCAAATATAGTTGGTTTAGATTTTGATCTCCATTTATTAATAATTATTTTTTGTCAGCCAGCAGAATTAAACTTAATAAGGCCTTGTAATGTCTAAAAATTCAGATCCTGTGTCCCAGCTCAAAAGAATAACTTCCTTGGTTACAGCAATTTACTTCCCAATAAATCTGGCAGAGTACTCTATGGAATTTTTTAAACTGTTAATTCATTACACTCCTAAAAACATGGTCACAACTACTCTTTTCTGTTCCATTAAACCTCTAATATTTGCTATCTACCCAAGGACAAATACTTTGAAGTCTGATTGGGATATAAAAATACCAATGCAAACACTTTCAAAGAAAAATGAAAAACCTCTTGGAATTTGTTGCACACGTGAGTACTTTACATACGCCCTTCCATTGTTCCCTTGTAAATTGCTTTTCCTGTCTCTCTTCACAATCTTTTCTAACATTTTCTGATTGATTCTTATAGTTGGCATGCAATATTTTATTTCCCTACTAATTATCCCCTTTATAACAGCAGCTTCTGTTCTAGATTTGGCTAAAACTCTACCAGAGCAGGTATTTCACCTGGAACTTTCCTATCTCCTTCTCTTTGCCTATACTGTGGTATCATTCCCTGGTTGGGAAGTCAGTCTCCAACTTGCAGTCCAGACTTCTTGGTCTTATACCATCGTAATATCTTCCCCTTTCTAGTTATTTGCTCCCACTTACTTGGACCTTTGCCAGTTTTCTCCATTAAATTCTACCCCCCTTTTGCCTATTTTCTATACCCCTACTTGCAGTCATCCCTATTGGAAAAATCTCCTTTCTCCATTCATGTATTGGCTTAGTTCTAATATATACATATATATATATATATATATATATATATATATATATATATATATATATTGCAAATTATGAATATAATATTCTGTATGGTAGTTATTATTCTCCTTAAGGATCTACATCTAAAAATCCACATCTCTCCTTATTTCTTGAGCCCCCATTTCATCATCATCCCTTTCCACTTTCAATTATAACCTTTTGTTTCTGTTATGTTTATGAGCCTTAACTGTGTAGTTCTAAAACACCCCATTCAAATCAAGTAATCATAAACTACTTTGTTCTATTGGGAGGATGAACTTACCCTACATTTGCCTTCTTTTCCTCCCAGATAAATACTTTCAACACTTAATTATCATCCACAACTTTTCCTCTGGTTGATAAAAATATGCCTGACCAGTGTATGCAACTAAAGGGACTAAAAACATTTTCACTGCTTATATTTTACTACACATATTGATAAACAAGTGTTTCCAGTTTCTCTTTTTTTGTAATATCTTTTGTTTAGTCTCTTCCCATATATTCTTAGCTGCCATTACAGAAGTCCTTTTAATCCATACTCTTAAATATTTCATCATGTCCCCATAAATATGGGTATTGCTAAACCAAGTCATGAGTGGGCACATAATTTGCAGTTACAGCCTTTGTTTTATTTTCTTTAATTTTATATCCAGAAAAGACTTGAAACTGTCTCAACATGTTCCCTTTGTATATGTATCTATTACAAAAAATATCATTAGGATATAAAACCAACTTTTCTTGATTACCATACTAATTATATCCTTGAATTTCCAAGTCCCTTGTTTTCTTTGCTGGTGGCTCTAAATATAAAACAAATAGTAAAAGAGAAATGGAACACCCCTGCCTGTTTCCTCTGTTCAAAAACAACTTATTGGAGAAGAACCTTCCCAGATTAGTTTTAGATTCCAATCCTTCATACACCCACTTATTAACATTATTATCTCAGAGAATCCAAATTATTCCATTGTCTTACTCATAAAATCCCAACTTACTCTGCTGAATGCTTTCTCTGTATCAAGACCTACCATCAACAGCTGTATGCTCTTATATTCTGCTCCCCTCTGGATCATCATTGTTCTGTTAATGATGTCAGATGTTTGTCTTCCTTCCACAAAACCACATTGATCCATACAATCAATTTTGGCAACACACTTGCTATTATCTTAGCTTGCTTAGACATACATATTTATAATCATGGCTTAAAATTGAAATTAGTCTATATGAAGATGGGTTTAAAGGGTCTTTACTATTTTGTGTAATACAGACACCATAGCTTCCTTCCAAGATATTGATGCTTTCTCTTCTTTTAAAATATTATTAAACAAGATCTTTCAGATCTTTTTCACGTTCTTCCCTACTAGCTTCCAGACATCCACAGGAATATCATCTATTCCTACAAGCTTCCCTCCAGATTGATTATACTTCACTCTTTTAATTTCATTTCTTATCTTAACTATTAGTTTTTGAGCATCATCTTCCTTGAATTTTGGCATAATTAAGTCTTCCGTAAATTTTATTTATTTATTGAAATTTGATCATTAGGAAAGTCTGACTAGGTAGTAGCCCATTTTCAGTTGTGCCTTGGGGAGAAAAGCTCTAAAGTATTACAACATATTTTAAGAACAATCTTGCAGTCTTCAAAAATAATACAAAAATCAAATACAGTTTACATAAATATGAATTTTAGTCATAATTTGAAAACAATGGTTAAGAATAGTTTCAAGTTATAATGCAAGGATTTAATAGAGAAATTTTAACCAGTTTATAGAAAAATTAAAGGTAAGTTAGTATAATACAAACAGGAATTTAATATGAAGTAAGAGAAAAACAGGCTTATAGTATATTTAGAGAGAAAACCAGGATAGAGAAATTGATAGAAATAAGGAAGTAACAAAAACACGAATGAAAGGGCCGTCACTTTTGCCACCATTTATTAAAATAAGATAAACACTTTTGTCTTTACACTATAAAAAACACAGCCATCACTTTTTACCACCGTTTATTGAAAAAAGTTAAACGCTTTCATCTTGATACCATAAAAAAGGCAGCTAAGCTATCTGAAGAAGTCTTTTTTATGGTGTAAAGATGAAAGTGCTTATCCTTTTTCAATAAACATTGGTGAAAAGTGATGGCCCTTGCATTTGTGCTTTTGTTAATTCTGACGTTTGTTGGTTTATGGTGGTTTAAAAGTAAGGAAGTGAAAGAAGAAAAGAGATGTAAGGTATGAATAGGTATTTGCTCACATTTTGGGTTATAGTTTATCTTTGTGTTGAGTAAGAAGAGAGCCATCTTTTGGCTAAAATGTCTTTCAGAATGCTTTTCAAGGATGGGATTGTGGGTATTCAGTTGATGGATAGAGAAAAAGAGTTCCAGGCCTTAGCAACAAGATATGAGTATAGACAGTGCCCAACAGATTTGATAGGTGTGTGGACAGACTGGTGTTGTTTTGGTCATTAGATCATAATGACCAACTAAGAATGTTGTTGTGTAGAATATTATTTAGTGATAGACAAGCAGATGGATTCTGGATAATTTTAGGTGGTAACAAGCTGTGTATATGTTAGTTAATATTGTAGTTCAAACCAATTTTGGCTTTTAATGCTATATAGTTAATAAGGGGTATTCACTGCAAATTTAGCAAGTTTGTTATAGCATTGTTCAAGTTTTGATTTGTTTGATGCCTAAAGGATAGTAATGATGGGAACACAGTGAAGAAGTGTGGAGTGGAGATAAGTAATGGCAAGTACAGATTTAGTTGCATCACTGTTAAAGTTTTTGTTTTCTATAAGGAAAAAATATTTTCATTTGTGCTCTGTCTTGGTTTTCACATTCCTCTGCTTTATACATTTTTCTTAAAATTTCTAAAATGTTTTTAAGATATCTATAGGATCTCTGGTTATTTTAATTCTCACAGGCTCCTTAAGTTTAGTGACAAACCTTTTTGCATTTTGTTGCCTGTTTCCATGCAAAAGTTTTTGTGCTCTCAAGTTGTTACCACAAATAGTTACTGAACAGCAGTCTTTCTGAACTCATGCATCTTATCTAAATATTCCCTTATTTTTTTCTTTAGCATTTTGCAGTTCTTACTCTTATTGTTCTGTTAGATTCCCCTTATTTGCAATAATTTAACCTTTGTCAAACTCTCTAAATAATTCCTATTACTTCTTATCCATATATCTTTATTTTTTATTACTACTGTATTTATAAACTCCATTTTCATTTAATCCCACTCACTAGCTATTCCTTCTGAAGAAATTGCTGTTTCCTTAATAACTTTTGAATAATTTCTTCTACCCATTCCTTAAATTCCTTTCTTTTTAACAGGTAAGGTGGAAAGTACCAGTGTCTCAACTTTCCTTCACTACACTGCATTTTTATCTTAGGGGGTAATTCAATAAACCTTACATGGAGCCAAATTCTGTGTAGGAATAGTGGTAAGGCTCACACAAGGAACATGACCACCGAGCGACGCACGACCATACCGACACTGTTCGCACACTGAGGTATCCGCGGAATGCAAATCACCTCATTTTCTGTTAAAAGCCATGCAGATGAGGTGGTTGTGTGATCCAGGAAGCATAAAGGCACCTGTGTAGGTGCTGTTTAAGGCAGCAAAATGTACACGGTTCCTAACCATGTACTGGAGGATTGAATTTAAACAGGGGCTGAAAGAGCTCAAATAAAAGGTTGTATAATGTGCAGTCGCCATGTAAATGGCCAAAACTATGGCCAGTGATGTAAAAAAGTATTGCAATCTATAAAAAATTAAACTTTTTTTAATCACATACGCCACATTTAAGCAGTGGACAGTGACACACAAACATGCTAGTTTCCAAAAAAGCAAAACAAAACAAACAAAAAAAAAAACAATTAAAATATGACATTTATAGCTATACTGAATTTTCCCATTATACTGGCCAGCATGCAAAGTCATACAATGTCAGGTTATAGTTGTTGTTAACGACATAGGCTCTGGTGTAGTACAGTAGTGTATACGCAATTAGGTGTATGTAAATGAGCTAAGTTTATTGAATAGCAAAATAGGCCACTGTGTCCACAGGTACTAACTCTCTAAGGACTAGAACCATGGTAGTGTAGGCAGAAGAAACTGTTGACATAAAAAGAAGGTGTGTCACAATATGAATAAGCATATTGGAGCTTAGTGGCACCTGTTTGTGCTCAGCTAAGCACAGCTAAGCGGAGGGGGTGTGTCTGGATGGCTCAGCTATACTTAGCCCTGCTGCACGTGTTTTAGCAGGTTAAAGAAAAGCTAACCATGCTCATGTACAGGGGAGGGTCAAATCTACTGAGCAATATTTACACTGGAGCTGCAGGTTTGCATGGTATGGCATGGGGCTTACAAGTGGAGGAAACTGATAAAAAAAAAAAACAAAAATAAAAGGAAATAGCTTAGAAAAGCCAATCAACTATAAATGATTAATACGCCCTCTGCCACTCACACTGGCCCATTCAAACCCCTCGATAATATAGTTGGCAGGTGAAATGTATCATAATCAGCCAATCACAGAGGCTGCATCTGCAGCAGACAACTATAAAGTATGCAAACACCCTAGAGTCTGATTTTCTCAACACACTCTGCACTATTGGAGTGCACACATGGGAATTTTAATTGACAGAATGATAGGGACTGCTGCTGCAATGCTACATCTCTACACGCTACAGGCTGATGTCAGCGATGATGATGATGATGATGATGATGCTGACAATTGGCCCAGGCTGAGAAGAAGAGTGTTCACACTCATGGTAACCTTTCAGGAGCTACATGAGCTGGAGATAGTAGAGCAGTACATGGCGGACAGGGACATACTACAGGAACTCACAGTGCTCTGCTTCCCTCACTTCAGACCTGGAGCCAACAGAGGGGAACCCATCCCAGTGAAAACAAAGGTATGTGTAGCCTTAAGCATACTAGCTACAGGATCATGGTGGTCTCACAGGCATCTGCATCCATGGTACACCACCAGTTCCTGGATTTCATGCTAACACATGCCAGTGAGCACATTTATTTCCCCAACACCGCTGAGGATAGGAACACCAATATGAGTCACTTCCACCATGTAGCACACTACCCAGAGGTACTGGGTGCCATAGACTGCACTCATGAGCACATCAAAGCATCACCTGGTGAGGAGGGTAGAGTCTACATCAACTGCAAGGGCTATCACTCCATCAGCTGGCAGGTCACGTGCAATGCCCAGGGGCATTATCATCAATATGTGTGCTGGCAACCCTGGCAGTTATCACGACTCCCACATCTGGCATGCATCACAGCTGTACCAGGCATTTGCAATGGGGGACATCCCATACAACCATCTAGTGGGAGATGCTGGCTATGCACTGGAACCATGGATGATGACACCCATCAGAAATGCCCACACATCCACTGAAGAACACCATCATGAGGCACATGCACAAACTAGAAACATCATAGAGCATGTGTTTGGGCTGCTCAAGTCATGGTTCTGCTGCCTTGACATTTTGCTGGAGCCCTGCAGTACTCTCCAGGAACATGTGCACACATGTTCATAGTATCTGCCATGCTACACAATATGATCCTGTGGAAACAGCTGCAGAAGGAACATCACAGGGAAGGGACACACAACCCCCACAATTGCCAGGGTCCCCACAGGTGCAGGGGAACGAAGAAGAGGAACCCCCTGAGCCAGTCCCTGTAGGCAGACGTAGGCATGCCAAGTACACCTTGGTGTTGGCAAAGAGGCAATGCATAGTACATACACTGCCACCCTAGGGACCCAGGGACTGACACCTTACTCCAACTCACACACACAGTAAAAATAATTCCACACACATCACATTACCGGTACCTTTCCATGTATAAGCTGTGTACTGTGTGCATCTAAAAGAGTCAGCCCTGAAGCACTGACCTCACAACTTCTGTAGGCACAAGGTAAATCACTCTTCTTAACAACAAATGAATGGAGTAGTAGACTGTGGTAGCATATCTATGGTATTGCTGCATGTATGCAAGGGAATGAGGTGGGCTACTGAGATAGCAGCAGACAGCTGACAGCTATGTGGGACAAGAGGAAATGTCTGGCAAATACTGGCTGGCCCAGAATATGCAGTAGTCCCCAAGGTGGCAAAACTCATTGCATTATATGTGGGGGACTAAAAAACTGTGGGGGTCATTGGTCACATGCATCAATGTCAGTGTTGGAGTCTCATGCACACCTCTCAGCCTCTCATAGCAAGTCATCTGTTCAAAGCCATAAAGAAATGTGTGGCAAAGGCACACAAATAAGGACAGTTATGAAATATTGCTCTTATAAACTTAGACAGTGATATTAGAATAGGTCTTGCAGTTGCATTAAGTCTCTGAAGGGTAAAAAGTCTGACATTCAAATGTCTGTCATTACTTTCTAACTTTGGTCTTTAATGATATGCCAGTATTTTTCAAGGCAACCAAAATATTATGATAAATGGGCCCAAAATATGAGGCAAACATCTGGACAGTCTGTAAAAATGTGTACATTTCTGAAGTATGGCTGCTCCCCCCAACACACTTGTGTTCCCATAGAAATGCAGTAACATTTATGTTTGTTAGATTATAGCATCAGACCACACATTCCCACAGCTGTCCCAATCAACTTGCTAACTTGTTCCATATCCACAATATGCAGGGGTCAATGTGCCATGTATGTGCATGGTTAATACTGTCAGGATATAAACAGTGTTTACTGTTGGCTGCTGTGGCGTAGTGGTCTAAATAGACTACTGTGGTTGAAAGAATCCATGGTTCTAGATTGGCTGTACCAGCTATTTTGCATATCAGCTACACCCATGGCAGGAGTTATACACACTACCCAGAAATAAATATCTGTTACTGCAGGAAAGCTGGACAATGAAGGGACAGGGGGTGACACATATGGACAGCACACAGCTCGGAGTAACCTACACAGTGCCTAGTAAAACAGCAGGTTGTGACAAGTCAGTGAAGTGCCAAGTTATAAATGGCCACCACATTACTGTGCCAGTACTGACAACATACCCTTGGAATGACAGGGTGTCACAGAATGTCCACACATATGCCTCATATATCTGTTCTGCTTGTCATAACATTGCATTTGCCTACCAAACTATTTGCAAAAACAGTAAAGATTTATGTGAAAAAATCAATGACAGTTGAGAAGCAGATGTCATACCTATAAGAAAATGCAAGTTAATACAAAACCATTCCACCAACTGTCTATGTTTGGAAGAGCAATATTAACACCCTGTCCCCATGTCTGGGCTATGTCTGACTGTCATATGTGGTCTTGACCAGATGTCAGTCTGTAAGAGTTTGACAGCTATGGCCAACATGTAGCCTTATAATGACATTGCAACACAAACCATCTGAGGACCACAGCACATGTAGGGGTGCAATAATGGATAACCTGCTAATCAGGTACAGTTAGAGGTGTGAAGTCCGTAACCCTGTGTGTGATATTATGACTTCTACTCTGCTCATACCATAACTACAAATACATAGCAGTAACTGTGAACAAAGCCTGTGACTGGATTACAGAAGGGCACAGAGACACATATAAGGGGAAGGGGAAACACTGGCCAGACAGAGAATGTGCACACAAGAACAATTTGTGCAGTAAGAGAGATTCCCTGCAGTGTATGAAGTCAGTAAACAAATATCTGTCAATGGTTCATTACATTACTCTATAGTGGTCTGCCACTGACATACCAGGAAGTTACAGTGCTATGTAGAATATACCATACATATTATGGAAAACCCTGCTCAGTCCAATGTACTCTGTAACCACACCAGGATACGACTCAGTTAATAAGGATAGCACACAGCCAGAAGATCCCTCATCCAGTATATCACTGAGGTGAGGGACTGTTTACACAGGTTCATCAGCCAATTGGCTGTAGCACACAAAATCCTGGACCAGAGTATAGCTACCTCTGGAATGGAGTCCCACTCTTACTATTGAAGGTCATACTGGGCATGCTCCTACACTTAGAATTACAACCCATGTGTAAACGCACATCTGACTATACAACTGTGTTGTTCATATATGTCTTGGTATACAGACAGCTATGTACACCTTAACTGTCTCTCCCCACCCCCATCAGACAGGATTACTTTCATCTATCTGTAGGTGGCACATATGTGATATATCTGCATCTGTTGAGTGTGATAGACATACATATATATATATAGGTAACATATACAAATATATCAATTATAGACAAGCAGAGACAGGGGGATAGAGAAAGACAGCCAGAGAGAGAGAGAGAGAGAAAGAGAGAGAGAGAGAGACATAGAGAGAGAGACACTCTGAAAGGCATAGAGTGATGTCCTGCTGCAGCCATTTGCACACCAGTTGTAACCAGTGGCACATGCCAGTACAAAGGTGAGCTCCAGTGTGTAATAGTAGTGAGGTAGGGGGTGTAATCTCACATCACCCACCTTGAGTGTGTGTGTGTGTGTGTGTGTGTGTGTGTGTGTGTGTGTGTGTGTGTGTGTGTGTGTGTGTGTGTGTATGTGTGTGTGTTTGTAGGTTAAAGTATTTTGAGGCCTTTTCAACTCAGTAAACCTCCCATTGCCCTACTTTACAAGGTCTGCTGATGTCATTCACCTCAGAAGCACCTTTGGACACTCTTCAGCCATATAAGCTCTGTGGCACATGTGATAAGTATGTAACACTCAGTACAAACAACTAGATATGTAGGGGTTCTGATCTCAGCACTGGCCACTGTGTGCATGTGGGTGTTTGTAGGTTAAAGCATTTTGATGCCTTTCAACCCAAGTAAGCCTCCCATTGCCTTACTTTACAAGGCCTGCTGATGTCATTCACCTTAGAAGCACCTTTGGGCACTCTTCAGCCATATAAACTCTGTGGTGCATGTGATAAGGATGTTGTATTATTGTACATACAACTAGATAGGTAGGGGTTGCAATTCCAGCATTAGCAACTGTGTGTTTGTAGGTTAAAGCATTCTGAGGCCTTTTCAACCAAGTAAACCTCTCATTTCCTTACTTTACAAGGTGTGCTGATGTCATTCACCTTAGAACCATCTTTGGACACTCTTCAGTGGTATAAGCTCTGTGGCACATGTGATAAATGCTTATTACTATAGTACACACAACTATAGGGGGTCAAATCTCCCCACTGGCAACTGTGTGTCTGTAGGTTAAAGCATTTTGAGGCCTTTTATACCCAGTAACCCCCTATTGCCCTACTTTACAAGATCTGCTGATGGTGCATGCAATAACAAGCACTATAGCACATGCTACTAGGTAGGTAGTGGTTTGAATGTCAATACAGCCAGCTGTAACACCGTATATGTGTTTGTGTACGAATCATATCCTCTGTAGCTGTTGTGTGTGTTGGTTATACCATTGTAAGGCCTGTTGACCCCATCCCCAGAGCATTACTTTAAAGGGCTGTTGATGTCATCCACCTCAGATGCACCATTTGAAACTCTACAGGCCATACCACTCATCTGTACAGATGTATGCAGTATTTCCAGATGTTTGCAACATATATGTGGCCCGTGTATTATAACAATGGGGCTTTATGTCAAATAATTGGCAAATCCGTGAGAGTTGAAGTCACAAATAGTGACAGACATGTAAACTTCAGACGTCATACCCTTCTGAAACTTCATGATGATGCAAACCTTGTTACCCTATCATTGTCTAAGTTTGTAAGAGCAATATATGAGAAGTACCCTTATTTTGGAGGGTTTGTCTCAACATTACTGAAGGCATTCTCAAGATTAATTGCTCTAAGAGGTTCTGAGTTATGTTCCCAGCATATAATCTTTGTGTCGCATGCAATATGTAGGTAGCATTATAATACATACAAGTAGATAGGTAGGTGTTCTAATCTGACTTTTGCCAGCTGTATGAGTGTAGGTGTTTCTGTATGCATATCCCCTGTGGCTGTCTTGCCTGTATGTGTGCAATGGTTATACCAGTTTTAGTGCCTGTTCCACCCTGTTAACTCCTCCATTGTCAACCTACTCAGAGCCCCTACAGATGTCATCCACCTTACAGGCACAGTTACACATTTTCTAACACAAAGGCACTGTGGCACGTGCAGTAGCCATGTTGGCCTGTATTGTACGTAATAATATAAGTAGGTGTTCTAATCTGAAAAGTGGCAACTCTGTGTGCATGTGTGTTTCAATGTATGTCCCCATGCAGCAGTGTGTGTGTGTTTGAGATGGCTCTACCATGTTAAGGGCCTGTTAACTTTCCAGTGGCAATCCTAACAGCATGTGCAAATGTCTCCCATCTGAATAGTAGTGGCAGACACTGCAAAACTATAGTAGCTATATTGTGCTTGTGTTATGTATATAACACTGTCATATGTAAAACTAGGCAGGTAGAGGTTCTACTCTCAACAAGGGTAGGTCACGAGTGTGTGTGCATGTGTGTGTGTGTGTGTGTGTGTGTGTGTGTGTGTGTGTGTGTGTGTGTGTGTGTGTGTGTGTGTGTGTGTGTGTGTGTGTGTGTGTGTGTGTGTGTGTGTGTGTGTGTGTGTGTATGTACATCCCCTTGCAGCAATGTAACGGTGTTACGGCCACCAGTATACCTCTCAACCCCTCACAAAAAGACATCTGGTTAAAGCCATACAGAAAAGTGGGGCAAAGGCCAAACATTGAGCATGACCTTCACGTATTATAGGTTCATAGGTAGGTACAAGGCTATTGGGCCTAGGGTCTATACAAGCCCAGCCAAAAAGGTATCCTAGCTTTTGCCATCCAAGAAAATTATTTTCCTGTGCTCCTGTTGAGCAGAAGTGATCACCAGGGTGAATTTCCTATTTCCCATACAATCATCAAGATTTTTCTTGAAGAGTGCTAATGAAAAGCTTTGTTTGATATAGATAGGTAGTTTGTTCAAGAGTATTGGAAGTCTCTGGGACAGGAATCTATCTCTCCACCATGTTCTATTTATTGTGGTGACAAGGTTTAGGCCCCTAGAGCATGTAGCTTGGAGGAATTGGGATTTGTTCAAGTGGAGCATGTCCAACAGTTCTGGGTTTGACATAGCTTTGTATGTTAGGCAGAGATCGCCTCTGATTAGGTGATATATGATGGAGTAAAGCTGGAGTTTTTTGAGACAGTCTGCATAGGGCATCTCTTTGAGTCTGGTAATCCTCTTTGTGAGGTATTTCTGTGGCCTTTCTAGTTGTTGTAGATGTCTTGTGAGGTACATACCAAAAGGGGCATTGTACTCTATAATGGGGTCTAATGAGTTATGTATAGAGGGGAACAATGACCTCTTTTATCCTAGATGAAAAACATTTTGTGATGAGGTGTGCCATGTAGAAAGATTTCCTGACTACTGTGGTGATGTGATTATTAAAGGAGAGACTACTGTCCACCTGTGTCCCAAGGTCTCTTATCACACTTTTGGTGTTAAGTAGACTACCACCTATGTGGTAACTCATGGGTACAGGGTTTTTACCAAAGGGGATGACAACGCACTTTTTAGGATTGAGCTTGAGGCCTTGGCTTTGACACCAGGCATCTGTCTCAGTGAAGCCCTTTTGTAGAATGTCCATATCATTATGAGTTTCAATTATGGCTCCCAGTTTGCAGTCATCTGCGAAGTTCATTAGCCAAAGACCTTCTGTGTTAGCCTGTATTCCAGAGGAGTAGATACCAAGCAGGAGAGGTCACAGGACTGAACCCTGTGGTACTCCACTTGTCACTGGTCTGAAGTCAGATTTGGAGTCTGCTACTTTCACAGTGTGGCTTCTGTCAGTGAGCCAGTTGGCAACCCATCTTGTGACATAGGGATTTATACCTAGTTTAGTGAGTTTTTCTATAATTTGACAGTGGGGGATGTTGTCAAAAGCTTTGGTGAGATCTAGATAGGCTGTTTGAACCACCTCATCCTTGTATATGGCTTTGGTGACTGCTTCAAAGAAGTCTTTCAGGTTTAGGAGACATGATCTGCCTTTTACAAATCCAAACTGGGTGTGGTCAAGAGTTTGGAGATTACCAATGTCTTTGTTTATAAGTTCCATGTTAATATGTTCTATGTCCTTGGAGACCAGGCTTGTTAGGCTAATGGGGCAATAGTTCCCAGGGTCTGTGGTGGCTCCCCCTTTGTGGAGTGGGATAACTGTTGCTGTGCACCATTCAGTGGGCACAGAGCCTGAGGTGAGGCTATGATTGAACATGGTGATTAGGTGGAGTGCCATTTCATTCTGTAGTCCATGTAGAATGCAGCCTGGGATGTTGTCAGGTCCCATGGATGCTGTGTTCTTGGCTTTGGAGAGTGTGGTTTTAACCTGTGTAGCCATGATTACAGTAACTTTGCATTCTTCCGGTATAGAGATGAGCTCTTTAGGGGGTGAGAGGGGAGTAAAGTTAGCACTGAACCTATCTGTCAGGATGTTTACAATATCAGTTGGTTCTGTATATTTAGTGCCATTGTGCTGTAACTCAGAGCAGATCTGAGTGTTGCCATTGAGATTCTTCACATAGCTATAGAATGCTTTGTGGTTGTCTTTAGAATCAGTGGTGATTTTGTTTTCGTAACTAGCTTTGAAGGATTTTATGAGGGATCTCAGCTTCTTACTGAGGCTGGCCAGGGAGTTCTTGCAATCATGGGATTTTACTCTTTTTGCAACAGTTTCTTTCTTCTGTTGTAGAGTTTGTTTATGGCAGGGGACCAGTAGATTGGCTTCCCTTTTTGGAGGATAGCATCTTGCTTCTGTTAGGGATAGCAAGATCCATGGACTGCTGTAAGTGTTTATAAAGTGCATTTCTGCAGGATTCAGCAGTCGTACCTCTATTGTCCGTCTGCATGGGTGCTGTGAAGTTTGCCACTTCTGTCTTAAGAAGCGTGAAGTTGGCTTTGGAGACATTTTTTTATGGTGGTTTCCCTAATGGGGGTTAGGGCGGGATGTGGATGTCCAGGCTAATTAGCTTGTGGTTGGATCTGACCAAAGAGGAATTGACCTCTGATGTGGAACACCAGTCACCCATGTTGGTAATGACCAGGTTTAGCATATTGCTGCCTCTGGTGGGAGTGTGGATAAGTTGATCCAAGGTGTTGTAATTTATGAATTCCAGAAAATGTTGAGCAAAAGAATTGGTACATGAGTAGTTTTCCCAGTTAATAGTGGGGTAGTTGAAATTGCCCATTATTAGGGTGTTGGGTTGTACCCTAACATTTTCCAGTGTATCAAGAAATGAGGAGTGGAAATCCTGGGGCATGCTGGGGGATCTGTAGCAAGTTACAATTTGGATTGTGGGCTTGCCCAGAGTTAGTTTTACATGGATAATCTCAGATGCATTATGCTGAGCAACTAGCCTGGAGGTGTGGATATCCTTAATGAAAATGGACACGTCTCTGCCTTTAGTGTTTCGGCCCCAGTTACGTGGCCGAAAGGTGTGGTATGAATTATAGCTTGGTAATGCAGGGGTGCTTTCTGGAGCCTTGAACCAGGTCACTGTCACTGCACAGATGTCAATGTTCTCCATTTTAAGGAGTGCCTCAAGTGAATACATTTTGAGGTCTAGACCTCTAGCATTGAGTAGCATTACCTTCAGATTTTGCTTGCTTGTACCTGTTGTGGTAATGAATTTGTCATTTGAACCTTGCCTAAAAAGGCATTATAGGGGTGGCAAGAGCCTTAGCCAGTATCTAGAATCCCAAGGGTGGCAGGTGCAGGCCATCTCTGGCAAAGGATCGTGGTCTGTCGATCATGTCATCCCAGGCAGACAGACACTGGATCCCCTTAGAATGACACCAGAAGCTTAGCCAGTTGTTGAAGTCAATCATTTTGTCCTTGTACTGTGGTATCATTCTGGGTGATGGCAGATGCTACTCAGGGCTAGGGTCATACCTACCTGGGCTAGAAGATCAGAGAGCTCCTTCATGTCTCTTTTCATGTAGTCCAAGGAGGTACATCTCAGATCATTCACACCAACATGGACAATGACAGAGTCATATTTGTACTTGTTGTGGAGTGACCTGAATGTGCACATTATGTGGAGGATCCTGGCATCCGACAGGCAGCTGACAGTAACTTTCTCCTTTTTTAGTCTGGTGAGTGGAACATCAGTGTGCCTGACTATAGAGTCACCTATGACTAGAGTGTTGGGTACATTGTTATGCCTTATAAGCTGTGGTTGAGTGGCACACTGAGTTTGTGGGCTATGTGTCATTTGGGTTGTGTTGAGGGGTAGAGGTTGCTTGCATTTCTGCTTTGGAGGTCTCTGTTACTTGAGCAGATTTTTATTGAGAACCTCTGTGAATGTAGGTGGTGTTTTGTGTTGCTATGTGAGTGTTCTGGTGATGTAGGTTTTGAGGGACTATGTGATGAGTGTGGTGTGGTGCAAGTGTTTACCATCTCCTCTTGACTGACTAGTCCAGTCTTGGGTGAAGAGAGCTTTGCTTCCAGTTTGGCTATATAAGTGCATCTCTCACAGGTTGTAGTGTTGGGTGGTAGGAGGAGAGGGTTGTCTGCGTACATAAGGCAATTGCTGCATTGCCCCAAGATGCCCAGATTAATCAGGTAGATAAGAGAAAACACCGGGAGCTGACCCTTAGACATGCCTGGATAGGTGCTTATTTATTAAGTACTAAAAACTGTTTTCCACTAGACAAGTGAGGAAAGTTGAATGCTGTGGTAATTTGTAGCTTATTTAGTGCTTATAATGAGTTCTGAACAAGTGCTGAGCTCAAAGAAACAGATCTGAGTGCTAAAACTAAAAAAACTGGCTAGTTCTAAGGGAAAATTTGAAGAGCAGACTTTATGGCGCCGGGAATAGTTTAACCCTAGCTAAGCGGTGATGCATAAAGTGTATTTTTTTTTATATAACAGTAGCAAATGAGCAAAATGATTTAAACAAATTAGCCAATTAACCAATAAAAAGCTAAAAACTGAGCCTCGTTCCAGCAGGGGAACCTTCTCCAAAATAGATGGTTTGGATTAGTGCTCAAGTTATACAAACAAAGCTAGATTCAGCAGTTCTGAATTTAGTCTATGCTACAGCAAATAAGACAAACTAATTTCAGAAACAGTTTAAATAAGCAGACACAATAAGCCTTTAACCAGAACCCCCCAGCTCAGAAGGGCATAATCTACCCTCTCCTCCCACAAGAGTGCAGACCACACCTTCTTAATGTAAAATAACTGGCCCGATGCCCAAATGCTTAAAACAGAGCTAATACACTTTTAGAATAACAGACACTAAGCCTTCAATCAGCAACTCCCAACTTAGAAGAATGTAAGCTACCTGTCCTTCCACAACAGTGCAGACCACAAACCTTAATGTAAAACAACTGGTCTGAAGCCCAAGTGCTTCAACCAAAGGCTTAGAATAACAGTTACAATTTAATCAGGCTATTAGCAAGCAGTAATAAATGCAGCAGAATAAATGCAATAAGGTAGGAAGAAACACAAGTACAGTAAAAGCAAATGAATAAAGTGCAACTTTTATATATATATATATAACAATAGAAATCGAGCAAACTGATTTAAGCAAATTGCCCAATTAACCAGTAAAAAAGCTCAAAACTGAGCCTTGTTCCAGCAGTATTCAATCAGACAAGTTCTGACTGCACACTCCTGCCAGTAGGGTGCGGGGGAACCTTCTCCACAAAAGATGGCCTGGATTAGTGCTCAAGTTATACACACAAAGCTAGATTCAGCATGCCTGAATCTAGTCTATGCTACAGCAAACAAGGTGCACACATTTCAGAAAGAAATAATTCAAATAAGCAGGCACAATAATCCTTTAACCAGAAATTCCCAGCTCAGAAGGGCAGAATCTAACCTCTCCTCCCACAAGAGTGCAGACCACAAACCTTTTTAATATAAAATAACTGGCCTGAAGCCCAAGTGCTTAAACCAGAACTAATATACTTATAGAATAACGGACACTGAACCTTCAATCAGCAATTCACAACTTAGAAGGATGTAAGCTACCTGTCCTGCCACAACAGTGCAGACCACAAACCTTCCTAATGTAAAACAACTGGTCTGAAGCCCAAGTGCTTAAACCAAAAGGCTTAGAATAACAGTTACAATTTAATCATGCTACTACCAAGCAGTAATAAATTCAGCAGAATAAATACAATTGAGTACTTTTAAGAAGAGGCAAAAACAAAAATAAAGTGCAATTTTTTTTTTTAGTAAAGTGCAAGGAGAGAGGAGGAGCAGAAGAAAAATTCAAGGTTAAGAACCTAAGTGTGTTGGCCTTCTCAAATATTCTCTCTGTATTAAGTAGAGTGAACACCAGACTGGGAAGGGTATCCCAGATGAAATTTACAGTAGGGGTGGGCAACTGCAAAGCCACCAACTATAACAACACTACAAGAATAGGGTGGGAGGGCATGCTGTGACATGCATGGAAAGTAGATACCAGAACAGGTTGTGCATTTGAATGCATTTTTCAAAGGGTATGAGTTGTGACATGACAATATCTGTCATTATTCTCTAATTTGCCAGAAAACCACAATGTTATGACAAATGGAAATAAAATATGTGACAAATAGGACATTCTGCAGAAATATGTAGAGGTGAGAGATATGGCCACCATCTGTACCACCCTGCAGGTTGCAGTCTGTGTTTGGCAAGGTGATACCTGTGACAACAACTCAAACAATACAGAGTTCCCCAGAGTGTAGGACAAAAACATTTCATAAAGTTGTCTACTAATTGCATAGAGCTGCTATTACACATCAGAAGCACCTTAATGTCATAACAAATAGCATAAGATAAGGTAATGTCACATAATGAAGGTGTCATATTAGCAAACCAAAAGAAATCCTGTATGTTGCACTTGCCGTGGGTATGGTATATCCTGCCAATTATCACATTACTACAAAACATGTCCCACAGTCCACATTTGATAAGGTGACAACTACAATCTGTGTCACCTATGTGCATGCAATAAGTAGACATATGAAGGCCCTGTGACTACCTGCTGCCCCCAATGACCCACATGTATCTAGGCCTAACTGCCACCAAACACATATGTAGGTACTGCCTAAGGCTGTGTCAACTGTTAGTAGTGTGCTGTCTGTCATTGAGCCACAAACTGCTGTGAACACACTGCAGTGGGCCATACAGTAGGTATGGAATGGTGCCAAGGTCCTGGCCTCAAGCTGATTGCAAACAACAGAGTCAGCATACCATATGGCAAGGACATGACCCCACTATTAACCACATCAGCAGTGACCCCATAAATACACACACACACACACACACACACACACACACACACACACACACACACACACACACACACACATACACACACTGCAATGACAGACCTGGGTACTCAGCATGCTAAGAATGTTGCATTCAGGCAACAAGTAATGGCAGTGGTCAGAAAAGGCTTATATGTGATTCATCACATAGGTAAAGGGACTGCATCCAGTAAAAAGGTGGACATTACCTTTGATTAGTCCTCAGTCAGTACAACAATACATTAGCAGCATGGCCGGTCTGCAATGCAGACATCTGCAGAAACTGTAAAGGATATCTTAACACCCACAAAAGTCATCAGTGGCCCTCAACACCTGTTCCATGCAGACAGCCTCTAATCAGTACTGCCCCAGTGATTATTGACGAGGTTGTCCACAGGTGTCTGTGGCATTCCTAGATGGCAACATTATGCTCAGCCTTTCAACAGCTACCCCATATATGAGTGTATAACTCTATGTGCATTACCAGCATAACAGGTCTGAATCACATATGACACAGCACAAAACCCTGATGGAGAGATCGGTTTGTCAACTGGAGGTTGCCCTGTCTCACGAATGCACTCTCCAAACTTGCCAAGCATAGTATCATGCAGACCCTCACTTGCTTCAAGGTTGAATGGCTGGGAAAAAAAAAACATCTGCCCCAGGAGTCCAACCTGTCTCCAGCAATGCTATGGCCTACAGGTGCTGATTGATGATTGTGTTGGGGGTGAAGTAAGGGACCCAGGTCCAGTACTCTAGTAACCTCCTCTGTAACTATGAACCTGTGATCCTAAGGAACACCCAGGCAGCATGTATCAGGACTAGCTTGCTGTGTCAAGGGGTATGCATGCAAGGTTATGCTGTCCTCTCCATCATCCCTCATACACTGTTCCATGCATACCTTGGTGATGGAAAGGTGTCTATGTTGCCACCCCGTCATCTTGAGCTTCTGTAATGGCAGCAGCTCAGCATGACTTACACACGCAGATACCCGGAACAGAAACAAAATAAGGTCTGTGAGACAACAGTCAGTCAACAGTACTATCAGCAATAAAGCATTGTGGTACAAAGGTACATACACTTTAATGCATATGTATAACAATTGGCAACAGACAGCACCTTACAGGTAATAACACTACTACACTACAAAATGCCATTACCTGTACTAGATTCACCCTGTGCATCAGACACATATTAGCATGTCCCTGCAAATATGGTATGGATAACAGGGATGTGGCACGAGTATCATCACATGCACAGGGTGTGGTGTTGACAAAGGGCTAGGCTGTGATATACAGTTGACATCATGTGTGTGTGTGTCTGGAAGGGTGTTGGCCAGCTGGGCCTTGGAGCGGAGCTTTGTGCATCTGTTGGTGACCCGCATGTGACAGTGATGTGTGACTGTGTGCATGCATGCACACACTCAAGCCATGTGCTAACCCTACATGAAGGTATCTTGAACATGGAACATACATGGCAGAATGTATAGTTCACTGTCTCCAGCCACAAAAATGAGAACTGGTTCTGCCAGCAGTGGCACTGGTACCACCATGCCCAAGGCTACTTCCTGATGGTGACTGGTGTCTGCTGTCTGCTGGCTCTTTGCCCCTCACGGGACCACCCAGTACCATGTACCCATAGCCTGCCACATTGTGGTGTGGACAGCACCGTCCCTTCATTAGTGTGGGTGGTACTGCCTCTGCGGGAGCATGAGTGTGCATGACCACATGTGCTCTCTGCTGATGCTGTTGATGACCTATGTCCACGTGTCTGACTCCCTACTCCCACCACATGTTCAAGCACAGACATTGCATGGTTAAGGACTGACAATGTCTCACCCCATTGTCAGTCCACTATATCAGCAAAATCACATAAGGCATCACGGATGTCATGGAGAGAGTCATGCATGCCAGGCAGTGTTGCATCCATGACCCTGAGCATCTGTCTAGTGTACCATTCACAAAGTGCCTGTGCCTCCGTGAAGGATCAAAACATGCGCAGGGTGACATGGGCTGTGACACTTCTGACAGGGGCTGGATGGGCAGCAGTCCTCCTTCAAGCACCCCTGTCAATCTGCCTGTGTGGGACCTCACCAACTCTCCAGCTATGGCTAGTGTCTACAGTCAGATCCCCTTTAGATGCCCGAAATCTCACTTCACCAACAAGGAATCCGTCGGGCCGAAATCACCGACAACGCAGATGACCGACAAGGTGAGAACCCGATGGACTCGGTAAGTGTGCGATAGAGTGAGGGATTTAGTGTTAGGGAGCGGACAGGTAAGTGTGCGATAGTGAGGGACTGTAGTTTTAGGGGCGGGTTAAGTGAGTTAGGGTTAGGGTGCAGGTAGGGTGTGTGTGCGATAGTGACGGACTGTGGGTTTAGGGGTGGGTTAAGTGAGTTAGGGTTAGGGTGTGGGTAGGGTAAGTGTGCGGTTGTGTCGGACCTTAGGGTTAGGGTTTGGGTTACGGTTAGTGCATGTATGGTTGTGTGTATTGTCGGTATTTTGTGTTGTCGGTCTGTTGGTGTCGGTGATTTGTGTTTCGGCGTTGTGGCATTTCGGTTAACTGAAGGGGATCCCTACAGTCACAGATGCCATAGTTGCCATACTACCTTGTTCGGTGCCACCACCCTTCCGACTGCCAAATATCTGTGGCTGCTGGGGACTGGGTATGTTTGTGCATACTGACCATGTGCAAGGACATTAGAGGTGGAAGTGGGATGTCAACCAATGGGGCAGATTCAGCCCCCAACAATCCCACCTATGCCTCACAATGGCTACCATCATCATCAGTGTCCAATGAGACACTGACATCAGGTTGTGAGGGGAACAAACTCCAATCCCCATGGTCACCTATGAGAGGAAGACAGCATGACTACATTAATTCCTGCAGTATAATGTTTGATGATCCACACACACACACACACACACACACACACACACACACACACACACACACACACACACACACACACACACACACGTGAGGTGCCACAAAGGCAAAATACAGGCCACGCCTTCTGACTGATGCCATGCACAACACACCATCAGACCATAACAGACACACTCTTGACAGGCCCTCAACAACATGCAGTACAGCTATATCCAGTTAATGTTGCTAGTACTATACACTTGTCACATGCAAAAGAAGTCGGAGTATGTGATGGACCTTCACCTAATGCACAGTGCATCCATGTACATAATAGTAATGCATCCCTGTATAGTTCAGTCACTACACCTATAAATATGTTACAGCTCCTATAAATATGCTATTCTGATTACCAATGTGATGCACTGCAGTGAACACCACCACA
Source organism: Protopterus annectens (assembly GCF_019279795.1). Lineage (NCBI taxonomy): Eukaryota > Metazoa > Chordata > Ceratodontiformes > Protopteridae > Protopterus > Protopterus annectens. The sequence goes on along the minus strand of NC_056728.1, from coordinate 746,650,679 downwards.
AGTGAAAATGAAACATACTGCAATATGGTTATGCTTAGAAGTTGTGTGCATGACAAACTGGCAGCCCTTAACATGCCTAGGGTATAGGTGACCTATAACATGATAGTTCACACTCACCGGCTACAGGTTGATATTCCCCAGCCATGCCAGAAGTAACTATGGAGTTATGGGGGAGAGGTGTTGTCAGCACACACACATATGGCAATGGTACAGGATACTATGTGTATTTATCAACATGTACAGTACAAGCTGTGATACTACCCACATTGCTGACATTCACAATATGTGTGTACATATGAGCATTACAAAACCCCAACCACAGATGCAGATTGACCTGTCATGCATGCAGGTATGCAGAGGCTCTCACTATGAAAGCTACAGTATTAACATGATGACCACTGGAGTTTTACCTAGATCCTCCTTGGCTGTGGACACTATGCCCAGCCACCTCCACAACATATGTACTAATGCTTTCCTGTGAGCTGGTGACTGACACCAAGTTTGCCAGGAACTCCTCTGTGGCTGAGAGTGGTGGTTGTGTAGCAGGTCCTCCCCCTGTGCCAGCATGGTCCCTGGCCACAGCAGCATCCCTTTGCCATGAATGGTGTATGAGATCAGTAGCAGTGCTGGATCTGTTCATATGTCCTGTCCCGGTGGTCCACATTATTCACTGTTGCTGCCAGGTCCACCTACAGGGCAGCACATTCTTGCTGGTTATCATGGCTCCTTGACAATAGCACCCAGTGATTGAGTCTCAGCGCAATGATAATTGCAGCTTCTGAGAAGGCTGGCTTACATCTTCTGTACATTCCACCTGAAAGACGTGAACAGGGGAAGACATCACAGGACCGCATACATTGCTCACCATTATGTACAGACACTGCACATCCACTTTTGTCAGCATTATCCACCACTAACCCCCACATCATACCCCCGCCATCTATCAACACAGTAGGTCTGGGGTATCGGCAACAAACTGGCAATGCAGCATGCATTGCCTCCCTGATCCTGATGTTTCATGCTACTTGCTGCATGTGCTATAAGGCATTGCACTGCATGCAGCTGTTGCACCAATTACTGCTTGTTCATAGGCTGTCTGCATGATCTGCTGTGGTGTCAGCTTCCTACTGTAATAATAATCACCTGGTGTGTAGGCCCAACCCTCAGATCTCCCTGGCCTTCTTCCCTCAGATTCTGGACTATATGGCTGGACAATGTCCTACAGTTTTCCCAGGCAGTGTGGTTGATATTGGTATCCTGCTACTGTGCAGCACCTGCCACATGTACACGGATGGACAACCATTTACAGACACCACCAACAAACAAACAAACACACTGAGTGAGAGATGCAGTGACTCTAGGAACCTGCAGTCCATGCTCTCTGCCTGTCAAGGCTGCATATCTGTCCCCAAACAGGTTATCAACACAATGAGTACACTCACACAACACCCACACCTACACAGCACACACAAACATCTGCGGTGGTTCTCAACATACACATCCACAAACAAAGGGGATCTCTGAGGCCAAGCCACACATGAATGCCACAGCTGTACACAGCACATACCACACAGGGTCACATGCCTGTGTCCCACAGCCATGCAGGCATGAGCCCATGTCAAATATATTACACATAGGGGACTCAGTGGAGACATACTGGTGTGCCTCTGACCTGGCTGGGTATGTGGATGGTCACAGTTACTTTTCTGACAGTTGACTGACTCAGCCATATTGCATACACACTGCTGTCTCCCACCAACAGGTACTGTCATGGGTCTGTCACTGTACATGCTGGTGTGCTTGACCTGACCTGACATGTATGTCCATGGACTATAGGCAGTGAGACATGAGTGAGCAAAGTGGTTATATGTCCCAGACAGGTATGTCCCTAGCCTTATGCAACATTCTGCTGTCACCCAGATGGATGCTGCAATACAATCAGGGAATGATTGCCCTTATCATGTGCACATATACCCTGTGATATTCCAGGGGTTCCAATACCTGTGAGTCTGGGATGATATGGTACACAGACCACAATGTTCTGTAAGAGAGGCCTCCATCTGTCTTCACTGGTTTTAATGTGTCTGGCAGTATTTCCTTCCAGCCCCATAGGACTGCATTAGTAAAGTTGGTGAGGTTATCATTACCAATACATCACACCTTGAAGGCCATGCTGCTAAATACTAGAGGTGTACACATGACATTGCCATCATTGCAAGCAGTCCTACCCTGTGAACAGCAAACATCTGTGCACTCACACAGATTATGGTTCAAAGCTGCAGAGAGCACCCCAGCTTTACATGGTCAACTATCCTAGCATACATGCAGAAGGCAAAATGTAGTCGGTGATGCCATGGGATATGGGGTTTCTTTATACATGAGACATATACACACCTCCATGCTGTACAGGTAGTGAGATGCACAGAGGAAACTGCAAGGGCAATCCATCATTGTTAACATGAAACTTTGCAAATTAAAGCTAGTTACTGGCCACCAAGTGTGATCAGGAAGCCCATTCTGCCTATATGGACCTCAACAACTGCATTTGGAGTCAGGTCTGTACCCTGATCCTGGGTCAGTTGAATGACCCTAACATACATAAAAGACTTTCCCATGCCACCACACAAATGACCAGGAAGACGTCAACAGTGAATGTATAAACACCTTGGTGCAGCCAGGGGCTACCCCCACATGAGGTGAAGGTGTATTGCAGTTGATATCACACAACACAGGTTACCACTGCAGTATCCCTACAGTGTCATCCTCCATGGTAAAGCTATCATCATGCAGTCACATTTGCAGTCACCATCTCTCTCAATACCCAACTAGCTAGGCTCAGCCATAAATACACCTCTAATGTGGAGTGCATCCTCCTCTGGGGGGTTTACACAGCCTCACAGCCCCCAACACCTCATTTAGGACTGGTAACAATATGCACACATACACAAAAGTGCTATATTTGCATTTCTAAACATGCATGTAGTCAGGTATATGCAATAGGTCTATATCATCCTTTTCTAGGATATGTACACCTGTCTGGTGGACATGTGCAATACATACTGTCCATAATAGGGATGACATTGTACTGTCTGAGATAAAGTATTGGCAGTTACCCATTCTGGAGCAATACCACCCTAGTATGTACATGAGAATGGGATTGGTCCTGCAAACCTGCACAACAAACACAGTGCTTACATTGTCGACATCCTCTACAGACAGTCATCTACCCTACTGCACATATGTATGCATCAGCACAAGTAGCAACTGCTCACTTGTGGTGTTCAAGATCACCAGCTATTCTAGTGCTGTTGGTATAGCATACTGGATGCTTGACAGAGGTGGTGTAGGCTTCACCCCCTGTGTTGCACATCAGTATATCAGGATATGCACAGTACTGTCTTTGTCTCCTGTATGTGGGGAACAGGTCACCACTGTCATGTAATAGTCATGCTATACATCTGCCATGGGAGCCTATCACATCACAGGATGCATTCTACCTGACTCCATGCATAACCTTGCAACACCATAAGGAACCATATTGAAAGGAGGATTGAGTACTGCCTTTGTCCCATCTTCTTGATGAATGACCACTGTCACCACTTTATACTAAGGTGGGGTATCCCCCACTCAGTCACATGATGATAGACCCAGCAGCCTAACTAGGCTATTCTGCAAGCAAAATAGCAGTGTCAGCCTGGGATGACATGCTCGACAAGCCACAATGCTTCGCTACGGATGGCTTGCACCTGTCACCCCTGGGCTTTTGGATATTGGAAAATGCTCTTGCTACCCCCATAGTGCCTTAGGTATCACAAGGGATAAGAAACTAAGAGTCATGCTACTCAATGCCAGAAGTCTAAACCTCAAGATGCACACACTTGAAACTCTCCTTAGCATGGAGAACATCGATATCTGTGCAGTAACAGAAACCTGGTTCAAGGCTCCCGAGAGCACCCCAGCACTACCAGGTTATACCTCATACCATGCTTTTCGGCCCCAAAACTTGGACCGTACCACAAAAGGAGGGGGAGTATCAATATTCATCAAAGATAGCCACACCTCCAGGTTGGTGGCACAGCACGAAGCATCAGAGACTATCCATGTGCAACTAACAGTGGGTAAAACTGCCTTCCAGTTTATAGCCTGCTACAGACCACCCTCCCAAACCCAGGAACCCCACTCGGCCTTCCTGAGAACACTGGAAAATACGAAGGTCTCTCCAAACACCATTATATTGGGCGACTTCAACTACCCAAACATAGACTGGGAGCATTACTCTAGCTCCAACACCCTAGCTCAAAGGTTCCTAGAATTTATAAACTCAAATGCTATGGAACAACTTGTTACCACTCCCACAAGATGGGAAAACATACTGGACCTGATCATCACCAACATGGGGACTCTATGCTCCAGACCGGAAGTGTATCCCTTGCTGGTAAGATCAGACCATAAACTAATCTCACTGGATATTCACATCCCGACTCCACCCCCTGCCCTGAAAACCACAGTGAAAAGCTTCTCTAAAGCAAATTTCACACTCCTCAAAACCGAGGTGGAATCCTTCAAAGCCCCCGGGCCTGTGGAACACACGGCCCAGACCACAGAATCCTTTATAAATGCATTCTATGAACACCTTCAGGAATGCATGGATCATGCAATCCCAAATAAAACCAAGACCCAATCCTCCAAAGGCAGACGTCCTGTCTGGTGGACACCAGCCATAAACAAACTATACAATAGAAGGAGGAAGCTACTACAAGATAGAGCAAAATCCCAAAAAGGGAAGGCATCTCTGATCAGTATTAGCAAAAACTACGGGCACTCATAAAATCGTCTCAGGCCAGCTTCGAGAGAAAAACTTCACAGGACACTAAGGATAATCACAAGGCTTTCTTTAGTTATGTTAGAAACCTGAGTGGGAATTCCCAGATATGCTCAGAATTAGTCCAAAATGACAAAAAATACACCAAACCCACAGACATTGCCAACATCCTAGCTGACAGGTTCAGTGCAAACTCCCCCCCCTCCCCACCAAAAGGGCAAATATTTATCCCAGCAGAGTGCTCTCCCCCTGATATCTCAGATGCTCAGGTTAGAGTTGCCCTCTCCAAAGCAAAAAACACAGCATCAATGGGACCAGATGGTGTCCTGGGCTGCGTCCTACATGAACTCCAAGAAGAGCTAAACCCAAACATAAAACTACTGTTCAATCTCAGCCTTACTACAGGATATGTACCCAAAGAGTGGCGTACAGCAACAGTGGTCCCTCTCCACAAAGGTGGTGCCTCAACGGATCCTGGAAACTATCGCCCCATAAGCCTGACTAGCTTGGTCTGCAAAGCTATGGAAAGGATCTTCATGGACCTCATAAATAAAGATATTGGGGACCTACAGACACTGGATCCTACCCAGTTTGTTAAGGGCAGATCCTGCCTCTTAAACCTGGTTGATTTCATTGAAACAGTCACCAAGGCCACTGATGAGGGGAAGGTGATCCACACAACCTACCTGGACCTCGCAAAAGCCTTCGATACAATACCCGACTCGGGCATTATAGATAAGCTCACCAGCTTAAATATAAATCCCTATGTCACTAGATGGGTTGCAAACTGGCTCAAGGACAGAACACACATGGTTAGAATTGCTGGAGCCATGTCAGACTCCAAACCAGTTAGAAGTGGCATCCCACAAGGCTCAGTCCTGGGACCTCTCTTGTTCAGTATATATTTCTTGGAGGTACAGGCCAACATGGAAGGACTGTGGCTGACTAAGTTCGCAGATTACTGCAAACTGGGCACCATAATCGACTCTCCAGCTGACACATGCATCCTCCAAAAGGGCCTCATAGAAACAGACAACTGGTGCCAGAGCCATGGCCTCAAGCTAAATGCCAAAAAGTGTATAGTCATCCCTTTTGGCAAAAACAAAGTGCCCACAAATTACCACATAGGTGGTAATCCATTAAGTACAGAAGAAGTAATTAGGGACCTGGGGACCCAAGTTTATAGCAATCTCTCATTTGACAACCACATGGCAAAAGCGGTTAGAAAAACATTTTATATAGCCCACCTAATCATGTAGGGATTCGCATCTAGATCAGGGGAGGTCATCGTGCCTCTTTACTCATCCCTCATCAGGCCCATAATTGAGTACAATGCCCCTTTCGGGATGTACCTTACCAGACACCTGCAGCAACTGGAAAGACCCCAAAAGTACCTAACCAAGAGGATCCAAACAGATGCCATATGCTGCCCAGTTAAAGAATCTCCAGCTCTACTCAGTGGCATACCGCCTGCTCAGAGGTGATCTGTGCCTGACGTATAAAGCCATGTCCAACCCAGAATTAATGGACATGCTGCACCTCAGAAAATCCAAATCACTTCGAGCTACGCGCTCGAGAGACTTGAACCTCAGCACTGAAATAAATAGGACATGCTGGAGGGACAGATTCATAACCCAGAGGCTCCCTTCACTCTGGAAAAAAATCCCAGTCCAGGTTAGGCAGAGTCCCTCATTGACTCTCTTCAAGAGGAATCTTGATGAGTGGATGGGAGATCATAGGTTTACCTCGGGTATCACTTCTGTGTCACTGTTAGAGGCACAGTATACTAACCTCGAAAAAGGGCATAGCAAAATTAATTTAAAATGGGTGGAGAAAGCCAAACACACTCTGGCTAGGCTTATAAATGCCCTAGGGCAGATAGCCTAGTATGAACCTATGGACCTATGAACCTATGAACAAGGACATCTGCAACCTAGACGCAGTACATTATGCACACTTAGGCTTTGTCAAGGAAGGGTTCATGTCTGCTACACTCAGGTGACCTCGATGACACAGTCACCAAAGCCGTGGATGGGGGTGACACTGCAAAATGCCTACTTTGAGCTGGACAACATATGTGACAGTATAGCCCACATGGCCATCATAGATATAACACTGCCAAGTATGCATCACACCACATGTTACCATAGGGGTAGCACACAAGTGCACTGAAACGACCCACCTATTCCACATAGGCAAATGCACCACAGGTGGTTCACACATAAGTAGGTGTGTAACCTATTGTTCCATGCTTGGGTCTCTGTTATGAGTGATGTACACATCTGAGATGCATGTAACAGCCATTAGCCTATGTCCAACCATGTCTGCAGACGACTACATGCTGTGTGCCATCACCGGATTCAGTAGTGATGTGGACATCTGCCTAGGAGGGTCTCACACAGATACATGACTGTTGCCAGACACATGGCCTCTGGCCGTATACCAGGACATGCAGTGTGAACCCCTAGAGGGAGAGTGACATCCCCACATATTATGAGAGTACAAACAACATCCTAGGCACACAGTCAGTCGTGAGTGTTCTGTGGACATAAGTCTTTGGCAACATGACATGTCAACACAATGTTGCTTCCATTGTAAGACAAACCTTCTACATGGCCCATGTCATACATAAGGGTATATCATTATGGGACATGGGGTATAAACATCCCCACATCCCCCCAACTAGGACCAGTAATGTCTATAATTCCCTATTCGTCATTCACATCACACAGCACATGCAGCAGCTGGGGACATCTCAGAGGTTCCCCAACAGGGAATGCCAGGCCATCAGACATCTACCACACAGTGGTAGGCCATAAAGCCAACCGTCTACCCAGTTTCATACATAATTCTCATGGGTGACCTCAGTGTGGCATGCAAGGCACCCATTGACTCCACATTGCTGGGACTGCTGCATGAAGGCAAGTTATGCTCCACACTGTTAACACACATGCACACACACACACACACACACACACACACACACACACACACACACACACACACACACACACACACACACACACACACTCTCAACCTGGTGTGTGACATGAAGTGGCCTTGTTGGCACCTCATATGTGTGTCTCACACAATCAGGCTGCAGTGGAATGGGCACCCTGTCCACATCAGGCAGTGTAGCTGTTTACACCTTTGCAGGCATAGCCTGGATAATTGGATGGTAAACTGCACATACACCCTTGGGATACAGCCTGTGTCCTTGTTGGACGGGGGCATCGGGTGCTGCCTTGCATACACATGGGCTAACATCTGCCCTATGCATACAGCTGTTCAGGGCCCATAGCCCAGTAATGTGATATGGCACCAGGACTAGCAGATATGGTCTGAGTGGTTTGACAGACTGTGTTGTTATGTGTCCATACCCATCACTGTCATTGACTGCTGGATGTCCCCTATGGGCAGCATTACTGTACTATGTCATCCAGCCTACATCCAAAAAATAGGTGAGTAGTACTACAAGTGCATGTGGACATTCCAGCAACATCTGTGCTACACAATAACTGGGAGCAGTGCATATGTGGTGTAGGGTGTCTGCCTCGTAGCTGTCTGACATCTGCAGTACCTGGATGTTTGCAGAATGTGTACATGTGCCTCATAGGTGTAGACCCCCTGACAGACAAATTTGAAATTCTGGACACAGGTTGGACAATATGTGATGGTTGTCCCCAGAGTTTGGGAATGTGTCTGTGATATGGCAGACCACTGGGAACACAGTAATGTTAGATGAATATCTGGTACTGTATGCATTCCCTTACATTGTATGCTTAATATGTATGCACTGCCACTGAGCCAGGGCCAGTGCCCCCCCCCCCACTACTAGTACCTATAGCCTCCTGTCCTGCTGCATGGGTCATCAGGTATGCTAGCCGTAGGTGTTAGGCAATCAAAATGCAGGTTTGGAGTACACAGAGACCTAGCCAGAGTACCTCATTATTGGTGAGGGACACCTGTACAATCTTTTAACTATGCCTGTATGACATTCACAGACTGAGAGGGGCTCACTGACAGTACATGATGTCATATGCTGGCCATATCTAACAGTTCAGTCAGTATTGTACAACAGACACTAAACTTTGCAGTCAAATGTGACCATTGCTGGGGTGATTCAGGGGCCATTGCTGTGATCTATGTCACTGTAGACAGAGCCGTAAGGGATGGCTGTAGGTGCTGGAAAGCACACTAACAGCAACATGTCAGTCCAGGCAATGTTGCTGAGACCTACAGTTTATTTACCATGACTGCATCCTCCCATCTGCATTCCATTACATGCTTCATTCCGTGACATACCTGGTATAGTGCTGTACTCCTTTGAGTGAAGAAATCCTAGCAAATCACAGTCTGTCTTCATGAATAAAGGGTCAGACCTGTTTACCATAGGCAGCAGCTTGCCTTTTGTATGTACTGCTCATGAACAGGTGATTGCCTGTGCACTAATCGGTGACTCCCACTTGCTAATTGCATCCAGAACAGCTGGGTTGCCTTTTCATTGGTCAATGGTATGGCTGTACAGTGCTATAACTAAGGCCTTCATGTAGGCCTTGCCCTTTTTCCTAACCTGTGAGTAGGACATTATCGAGGTGTGGGAGCTAGAGCATTACAGAGGGTAGGTAGAAATACTAGGAAAAAACAAAAAGACACGTAGAACTAATAAAACCAACTAAGGCAGTCCGTATGTCGTAGGCATAGATATACTCTGATGAAACCCCACGTATGCAGGGGTGAAAGCGCTTAGTATCGTTGTATTGTTACATTTATGTATTTTATTTTATTTTGCTGCAGTTTTATATTGAGCAAGTTATTTAATTAAACCAGCCTACGACATACGGACTGCCTTAGTTGGTTTTATAGGTAGAAATACTGTCTACTGTTTGGATTGATGTGTTAACTGACTTTCAGATTCTGTAGCAGTATACCGTTGAACAATGTTCGTTGAGGTCAGTAAGAAGACAGGCATATGTGAGGGTCAATTATCCTTTTTATCTGAATGTGCATGCTGCTATAGTTGATGCTGTTCTATCAGCTGTATATGTTTGTAAGGGGAGACTGTGACACGTGTTCCTTTCACATGAGTACCCCCCCAACCCTTTATGTATGGGTATTGTGGGGATGCTCTATTCTAAGTGTTTGGGAGGTATGTTAGGTCTGTAGCAGGTAGTTGGGCATAGTGCTGCATGTGCAGCAGGTGACAGCTGCTGCATTCTGGCTAGGAGTCTGATTAGGGATTGTGTAGACATAGGGGACAGCAAGCTGTTACTGTCAGTGAGGGAGCGGTGTCAGCTGTTCTGTCACAGCATGGCCTGGTTGAGGGTACCTATAACAGTCCAGGTGAAACATGTGCCTCTGGTGCATATGATATATAACAGTGCCATCCAGAGAGTGGTAGGTGACATTTATAACACATAATCATAATTTTTTGGCAGGACACAACTGCCCAAAGAGGGACTGTCCCTTGCAAAGTGGGACAGGTGGTAACCCTAGAAAACATACACTGTGATTTGTCCCAGTATATATAGGAGTAGTGTGTCAATGCCAATCAGGATATGTTTGTAAAACTAAGTTGATCTCCAGAGCATAGAGGCATACTGGTGTAATGCACTATGTAGTAGTTGACAAGGTCCTGGGTGCAATACTTGGCAGCTATATCTTTCTTCCCTAATGTTATGTCACTGTACTGCATGATATATTTAGAAAAAAATGCATTAATTCCCCCAAAGAGAGTTGGTGTAGTGGTGCCTTTCTCTGACTGTAGTTTTGCAGGTCCTGGGTTCAATACCTGGTAGTGGCATTTTATTTTTCACTACTTTTACATGACTACTGCATGATATATTTATAAAAGCAGTTTTAATTTCTCAGAGATGGTTTGGCTTAGTAGAGTGTGGATTTGACTCTAATGCATAGGGTCCTATGTTCGATACTTGGCAGTGGTGTCTTTTTTTCCCTAATGTTACATGACTGTACTGCATGGTATATTTCCAAAGTTGTGCTAATTCCCCAGACCTGGGTTGGCCTAGTGGGGCATTGCTTTGATGCTAGTGCACAAGGTCCTGTGTTCAGTACTTAGCAGCAGTGTATTTTTTTCCCTAATATTACATAACTGTACTGCATGGTATATTTCCAAAAGCAGTCATAATGCTTAAGAGCCAATTTGACCGAGTGCTGTGTTGCTCTAACTCTAGTGTACAGGGTCATAGGTTTGAGACATGCCAGCAGTCATTTTGTTGTTGGGTAGAATAGTACCTAAATGAGATAGAGTGATTAAAGCAGTTTTAAGTGGGTTTTTGCAGTTTTGCATGCAGCAACGCCGAGTGGAGCTTAGGTACGCTTACCTTCACTTAGCACTGCTTAAACCCACTCTATTTCAAAAAAAGAAAAGAAAAAAGGGGTGATAGGAAAGTGGTGAAATGGGGACAAGCAGGGGGAAAACATTATGAAAGGCAGCTAGGGATGTGCAGGACGGGTGTACAAAAGGACCATAGTGCTCCATTTCTTGTGCAGCAACAGCTGTGCACGATGTGGACAATTTGGAATTTATAGCCTCACACCCCAGAGGGAGGGGTATGGGCGACATAAATTTGTTGATTAATTCATGGGGAAATTGATTAATGTCAGTGTACGTGGGGGCAAAATTGAGAACTATGTATGGGACGACATTTTTTTGGAGGACAGATGCCCTTTTTTTTAAAGGTGGGAATGGGATGTTGGGGAATGGTTGTAGGTACATTTGGGGGGGGTAAGTTGGGTAGAAGAGGTTGCTTTTGCAGGCAGACAATATAGACAAGACAGCATACAGGGGCAGTGTATGACATATGGGGGGTAAATACCTTGGATGGGGAAGGTGGTTGGGAAACAGAGGACCAAGTGCCTCCAGATGGAAACAGTGGGACTGAGGTCTCCACCCATGGGCAGTCACCACTGCCCCTTCAATGCCCAGAACGTGGCTGTGGTGGGGGCTGGGTGCCAAAGCCAGCCTGCCCCTTGAGGTGTGCCAGTCTGCCCTCTATCTGGTGCAAGTGATCATCCAAGTCCCACTGGATGACCCTGCACACCCTACCTTGGAACTGTTGTCAGGTGACTGGGTCCTCTCTGCACCCACACTTGGGGGAAGGCCCCATCCCCTGAGGTGGTTCCACCCGAGGGTGGTATAGAACTAGCAGAGGAGGTAGCTCCAGGTTGGGTCCCAGATGTGCTGGGAACCAGTGCCATGGCCAGATGAGGTGGGAAAGGTGGATCCACTGGGATCTGCCTACCCAAATGTGCTATAGTGTTTAGGTTTGTCAAAGTGTATTGGTTAGTCATGAACAAAACATTTCAATGTTAGTTATAACAGCATGCATGGGTGTTCCAATTAACCCAGAACAATAGAATTACATAGCATACAGAATGCAGGCATAAATGGGATAATAGTCATTATTGTAACAGCATGCCAGAAACAGTTATGGCAACAGGCCAACAACAGTGGAATTTCAACAAGGTATTTTAGTATGCAACCATTGACATATAAGAACCATAATACAGTACAAGGCCCAACATATGTTTTTCAGACCAATATACATGGAAATGAAACCATACCTGTATTATTACAATAATAATTTGTTTTGCAGATAAGGGTTGGGGGGGGCACATTCCATTAACAACTTTATATGCTATATTTTTCACAACAGTACTGCTCAATACTGTACAGGTCTGCCCTTACTTTACATCTACATGTGCCGCAAAGCTTCTGTAGCACATACATACATCTTAAGCTGTCGACATGGAATGCTATGGGCTCAGCTGTAAGAACTATTGGTACATAACTACAGGGGACTTGTACATGTCAAGATAACATATATGAGTAACAAGGTGTACCCTGCACTGATATTGTGTGAGTGTGCTACTGGCATACTTTAATTGAAATTATATCTGTGTCCAAGGTTAATAGCAACAGTGATTAGTAGCCATGACAGTGTGCCACTTGAGAGACATGCATTGGGTGCAGTGCATGGTGTATATACCTAACCTGCTGTAATTTGTAGGCATGGGTTTGGGATATTGGCACACATTCACACACACACCTGACATACAGCTGTACCAGTAGTAGAACATTTCAGTGGCCTAATTCAGTTGAAATTCTACTCTACTGCCTGACATTTTACTAAATGCAGTGCTATCAACTTGCTGAGCACTGCTGTTTACACACTAGTACATCTGGACACTGTTTATTAGTATAACCTTCATACGGCTACTACAAATATTTCTTTACCTGTAAGCCCTGTGGTGAAAATATCTGTTACAAGTGTATGACGGTCTCTACAAATAGGCAAGACTACTTGTCTGTAACTATAAATATATGTTAGTTCCAGTCCTTGAATTCAAACCCTGGTCTGTGTGTGGAAAAATGAACAACAGATCACTTTCTTGCCACACTGAGCTACTGGGCCACTGCTGTGGGGTGCATGACTGATTTGTGCCTAAAACTCACTTGGTTACAGAGTCTGTCCTGGTGATATCAGAAGAGTGTCACAGAAGCTTGCCATGATGGTTGCACATATTTGCAAGCGATTCATTCATAAGAGAGATGTTGGTGAACTGTGTATTAATACTTGGAATGCAGGTGTACAAATTTAACCGCTAGTGGATGTGAATATGTGTGATCTGTACAGACCGTAGCAGGGTGCTGGGTTGCATACCCAACCAGTATACATTGGCACATCATATATTTGCAGTCTCCACCTATTACAGTCTCATACTTGCCTACATCAGTGTACCTACATTCAGGAATACATAGAGCTGAAATGCAAAGGTTAATAGAAGACAATCCTGAGGAGAACACATAATAATACATTGCACATTACTATTCAAAGTTCAGATCTTAGTGAAGAACCTATATCAAATTGCATTGTATCTTGTTTTACAGCTCCACATTTACGCTTTAGCATAACACTACTTTATCAGCAAAACTTCACTCAATTCATGGTGTCATAGCCATATTTGCTGTGGAGTGGAGCACCTGTACAATTGTATTTCTTCAACAACAGACCAGAATAAGCAAAACAGTTGGTGGGAATAACTTTACTGAGGGTGATATGACAAAGTGGTTTATTAAATTCAAAAGTCTGAATGAAGTTGTACTAGATATCCTGTGGATGATGAATAAATGTCAGTTATTACCTTCATGGTTTCAGTCACAGTGTACTTTTTTACAAGATGCTTAGTATTATTACAGTATATACTTATGTCTTTCCTACACAGTATTGCTACAGTATTAGCTTTCTTTCATCAATAGTAGCTTGTTTGATGCCTTCATCTGTATTATACAGTACCTGGCATTACTCACTTATATCAGTGTGGGTCTGGGACACATTTTATTGCAGTACACTCAGACCACACTATACCTAATGACAGTAAACAATGTACTCTTTCTTATTTATTGTACTATATATTGCAAGATAGATTTGTACTCACCACACTATTGAGACAGCCTCGCCAGGCACCTCACATGGGCCTCCACATTACAACTCTTCTCCTCTGTAGCTGTAGGGGGAAATAACACCATTATGCATACCTATCGTATTCATGCTAGAACTTGAAAAGCAATGGTTCATATATATACAAACTACTGGGGCATTCCCGTCCCAAGCATCTTGGATTCATTGGGCCAAGAGCACCACCTTTCTCTGCTTCAGGTAATCCACTAAGCTGAGTTGAGGGGTGCTTACATTGGCAAGGGCTTAGCAGTGCTTAGCAGTGTGCAAATGCATTTAGCTGAGCCGAGGACTGCTTAGAATGGGAATTCTTAGCACTTCTCAAACTGGATAAGTGGAGATAGTCATTGCTAAGTATTGCTCAGACAGGGCCTGCTTAAGCATTACTCAGCTTGGCTCAGCACTGCATAGCACAGTTTAGCTAAGGGCAAATAAGAGTTCTACATGATAACCATACCTCTCAACCTGGAAACATTAAAAATCTGGACAAGGCCCATAAAAAATAGGTACAAATCTGTACACTAATTAACATAAAATCTACATACATAATTATGTAACCCCGCCCACTCCCATGGAATTGTGGGATACCAACTTTAACTTAAACTGAAGAACAGACAGCCAAAAATATGGCCCTAGAGGGCCCAGACCCTGTAGTAAATGGTAACCATTTTTTTTAATATGCAGTAATGTTGTTCACTGGGAAGGGAGAAGATGATAAACCTTAGGATTTTGTTTTTGGTGACTTGCAGTATGTGGGTATTGTAGTAAAAGTAGGGAATTTAACGGTAGGCAATATTCTGTTAGCAAAAGAATGTTCTAGTTTGCTAGGACCTCCAAAAGTTATTCTGCATGGCCTACTGATCAGTGGCATAGCTAGAGTTAGTGCCACCTGGGGCTGTCTGAGTTTTCCACCCTTCATCCTTCACAAAATCATGGTCAAATGGGGGGCCCCCATACACAGCCCTCCCCCCTGCAGCCATTCCACTGTCTCATTACTTAACTATTTCTCCCCATTTTCCAGAAACACTGTGTAATGTGTATACTGCTTTACTACTACAATGATTTGGATTTCATTTAAAACTTTTATTTTACATTTTATAGCAGAAACACTAATAGGCATCTGATAAAGCAATACAGTCTCACAATGCACTGAAACCCACATTCAATGAAAATGCATCTGGCCAGTGGTGGATAACGATTACCTTTCAGCTGTTTTCAAATCATAGGCCCCTTGCACACAAAACATACATGTATTCTTTTGATACACCTTCCTGATTGCATTAAATTATATCCTTGTATAATACAGCACACTTGTTAGAGCAAGTACTGTTTTGAACATTTTTCCAATAAGCAATGAAACAAAATGCATGAACCAATAATGACAAAACTGCCCAATTCAAAACATTTCTATAAGTCTACTCAAACCTCTATAATTCACCAGTATCACTAAATATGCACATCTCTGCAGAAGTAAAAGTCATCTAAATAATTCCACATTAAAGAGATCTGTAACGAATGAAAAAGTTGCTTCTAGCAAACAACTTTATATTTCATTGTTTCATCTACAAATAAAGTGCCATTGCCCTTGAGGAATAAATTGCCCATGTTGCATTAAAAATGTAAAGCTAGCAATATTACAATAGGGAATGGATGGCAAACTGATAGCAGGTTCACAGTTACTAGGTATCTCTACCAAACAGGAAATTTTCAAGACTACAGCATCTACCCCCTTTAAAAGTAGAACACAGTACAATATCAGCAATCCATCTACATATTGGGGGAGTAAAACTCAGACTTCTGCAACAAAAGTAAGTATTCTACCTGTTACGCTACTAACACAAACAGACTTGCCATAAGCAGCACTAAACTTGTCTCCTCCTGAAGAACTATGCAGCACAAGAAATCTGGAAAAAGACAATTTTTTTCGGGGGGGGGGGGTCAAAGGCCCAAAACCAAGGACATAGTTTAAACATTGCTTGTATAATGTGTTACTATGCATTTCCTGAAAGACAGGAAGACTGAAACTTAAATGGCTATAATCATTTTAATTCAGTTCTCACTCATTTGCCAAAACAACACAAATTTTATAAGAGGAACAGACCAAAAGTATTAGACAAATATTCCAGACATTCTGTAAAACACTGGACAGTTGAGAACTATGGTTAACCTAACTGGGGCATTTTATACAGACACACAGACAAACCCTTCTTCTCAAGCCAAATGCAAAGATTAACAGAAGTAAGTACCCCCCCCCACACACACACACACACACACACACACACACACACACACACACACACACACACACACACACACACACACACACACACACACACACACACACACACACCCTTCTTCTCAAGCCAAATGTAAAGATTAACAGAAGTACAAAAGCAAGTTTGCTGCTGTTTCCTCCTTAACAGATGTTTGCTGCTCTGTTTTCTCCTTAATAGAATACCCTGTTGCTAACACACCTCTTCTCTCATTAAAAAGCTGCTACCGTGTTTCTTCACGTTTCTCAAACACACACAGCCCAAACCTGCTTCTCTCCTTAACAGAATTAAGTTCAAAAGCAAGAATACTGTGTTGCTGGCAAGTTTCTCTCACACACACACACACACACACACACACACACACACACACACACACACACACACACACACACACACACACACACACACCTCTACTTAACAGATTTCAGCTCAAAAGCAAATTTATTAAAGCCCTAAGGTTATAATCTCATGTAGATACACACACACACACACACCCACACACAGTCACACACACACCTTACCTAAGGCAAAGTCCCGAACTCGGATTTAAACATAACTTCAAAATGGCAAAGCAGCATTCGTCCCCAGTGCACACACACATACATATGTGTGTGTGTGTTTATTCAGGCATATGTATGTATTTATTCATAAACATTCCAAACAACAGCAGCTGTCTACCTCATAGATATAAAACAGTAATAGCTTATCTTTTTTTCCCTGACATTACATCGGTCTTAAGCACAGCAAAACAAATGCACATGCCAGTTAACATTTACACTCATTTTTACTCAACACTATCAGTTAACAAAGCAACAAGTGTATAACATGGATACGTCTTCCCAACAAAAAAATATGTGATTCACACAAGACTTGAAATCTGTAACAAATGATCATTTAACTAGAAAAGATGCCAGACTTAAAAAATACACTCATGCTGCACAGTGTTCGACAAGTTGATGTTTGCTCCACTGTTGCCCTTGGTAAAATAATACACTAAGTAATTCATAGTAACATAATATGTTATTTTAGAGATTTGCACAATCAGAAATGTGCAAATAAATGCATGTTGCATGCATGTTTCATACATCCACTCTCTTACTCCTCTTTAAAGAAACACATATATGCGTACACTCAAACACACCCACAAAATCTGATGTTTTCATCAGATTTATGTTTTATATATATGTGTGTGTGTAAAACTTAGTTATAAATGAAATGCTAACCTTTAGGTAGCCAGTGTCCATCAGGTCGGAAGCAGTAGTACACTACTAGAGACTTCACACGATTTCCCCACTTCCAAAACGGCAGCAAACAAAGCTGTCTGCAGAAGCCAGCATTATTTTAAAGCAGTTTCAATTCTGTCTGAGCAGTGAGCGATGCGTATTCTTTCCAAGTCCCTTCAAAACGGCGTCGGCAGTAAAAACAGCAATTAAATCCAAACGGCAAAGCAGTTCCCTAACTTCCCTTGAAAAATGTCCGAAACAGCAACATTCTTCTTTTGAATTCACTTCCCGCCTGCTCCCAGCCAGCTGGAAATGATGACGCGAGCTCCTTGAGCTCAATTCCGACTAGCTGGTAGTGCTAACGGAGCTGACGTCATTGCGCACGTGATGACATCAGCTCCAACAGCGCGAAAATTAAAAAATTAAAAAAAAAAAGCAAATAAATCTGAAATGAAGGGGTGACACTCAGGAATCGTGGCACCCCTTCATTTGGACCCCAAAACTCGGTAAAAAATGAGTAATTCGGGACAGTTGGGAGGTCTGATGATAACATAAATATATATTGACATTAATTACTCATTATTGATACTTTATTGTTATGTGTTTGTATTTTACTTTAATTGTTGTACCATGGTGTGTGACTGAACTGCATTGGACACTTGTGTCTAACTGGGGCTTTTCACCTCATATATCCTCTGACACTGATATTCTGGACCAGCTGCACTAACGTGGTTGACAAATATCAATTACTAGGCCAAAAAAAATAGACATATAAACAGAAATGGTATCCGATGTAAAAGCTGAATGGACTGTCTTGGTATTCAAACTGTTTACCTACTGCACACAAAGCTGTGACTCTAAACATTCAGATAACTTGGCTGTGAAGCTGTCAGCTATTATGTTTAAGCACTGCTGAGCAATGCACTGCACCTTGCAAACTTGCTCCTCTATGCTTAAACTTTGAAAAAAAAAAAGAAAAATAAATAAATGTGACAGAAAAAAACACATTAGAACATTCACTTTCCATGTCATATGGCACTCTGACAGCACAAGGGGTGTGTTACATACACTGTAATATACCCCCTGTGTGACATAAATGATTGTCTGAGGACACTTTCTTTAATCTTTAAGTGCCACACAGCTCTTTGATAGTGCAGGGGCTATATGACAGACACTGTAACACACCCTATGTATGAAATAACTAAACTACTGTATGAATAAGTTTTTGAGGACACTTTATTTCTTGTTTTAGGGCCGTATGGCACTTTCACAGTGCAGGGGGTGAGTTACACATTGGTGAGCACTGTAACACACCACCTAGCACTGATTCAGTAATGGTGTACATGGCTCTCCCTCAGCAGCGCACCTTGCTACCGAGGGGGAGCTGCAGAAATGGCCACAATACACTCCATGTATGAATTATACTATTCCTACATGGAGTTTATTAAATCCGGGGGTTAGTTTTCATCAGTGCATAATCTGAAATAGTGGCTATGTGTCAATGTTTTCAATTGAATATACATGTTTCTGTGAAATATAATTTCTATCCAGTCTGCACCATGGAGAATAATATGTAAATTCTATCTGAGTTCCTAATCTTCAATTCACATCTTGCATACTAAATATTTTCATAACTTTCATTAGAAGGCTATCCTCTTTTGTTATATTCCCCTTTTAGGTCTTCCCAATGCATCCTTACTGTGGCAAATCAAGTTCCAGTCTTCACATATTAGTAATATCCCTGGCTAAAAGCTGAGTATTTCTCACAAGATTGTCTTAAACTCCATAATAGCAATTTTTGGTATATGGCAGTATAACCTCATTCACTTATCCATAGCCTTTGCTACCAGAAAAGTACTATTATTGTCATCCCCCCCTTAGATTAGTGCTGTACATACAGAACAGATTAGGTCCTAATAACAAGTATAATTGTGCTCCCATTTTTTTATTCTTACTGCTTTTACTTTCTTGTTTGGTTTTGTCTGCCGTTTTCCTTTTACCGCACAGTCAGATAATCTTTTTGTTGGGTACATGGTAATTTTCATTTTAAATTGATTGTGCTGCAATGTTCTAAATGTTCTGGTATTTTTTTAACTTCCTCTTCTGAGTCTTCATAACCATCAAACATTGCTCACATGTGCTCTACTTGCCTATTTATCCTCCTAGACCTGAGAATCCCAAGATCCATTTGTTTTTTTCAGGCATAGGTCAAGTAACAAAAGTAGTGTTGTCATCTTCAGTGCATAAGATTTTTTTTAACTTACAGTTCTTTTCTGAAATCCAGTTAAAGCCAAGTGGAGATATGTAGCTTGCATTTGTGAGGGTGTGTCCCTCACTTTCAGAAGCAATATCACCTCATTTAGACACTGACCTTTGAAAGTATGTGCATCCAGTGGTACTCGGTCTCCACTAGAGATTTAGACTAGAGTCTGCCTTTTGGACATTTAATCCTCAAACCCCCCCCACACACACACACTCTGAGAGCAGCACTAAGGTACCATTTCATTAGTTGTCTCTCTTCCTTAGCCAACAACCTTATACTTCAATCTGCTAATTAAACATGGAATGTCTGGGATATAAAATCAAGGCTTTACTCCTATATGCCATGGAGCTTGCACTGAATGTTTTGTTATATTTTAACTAAATGGCATCTGTATGTACCTTAGTGTCTTTATGTCTTATTAACTGTCTATTGAAGCTATAACTTTCCAATGCAATTGAATAACTCTTCGGCTGTACGTCACTGATAATCCTTTATTTAATTCATCTAGATTGATATCCAGTAAGCAGATTGCAAACTGAAATTGCTGCCAAATATACATGTAGTTACTAATATTGGGCAGAATTACTAAGTTAAGGTTTCATTTCCACACACACATAACTTTAAAATTGAAGCTGATAGTATGGCACATTAATCATGATTTTTTAACTATGCAGTTATTTGTACAATATGTAGCATTATAAAACGACCCCCCATTAATATTCAAAAACATGCACGCTGATTGGTCAGTATGCACATTGTAAATCAGAGTTATAGTAATGGAAAAAGGTCCGGTGGCCCGAACTTTTTCCATTACTATAACTCTTTTTTTACAGCAACGGAGAGCGCAAGATCTCCATTGCTTCACACTTTCTCGCTATGTTAAACGAGTTTAACATAGCGAGACAGATTGTAAAAAGCAACGGAGATCTTTCTTTCTCCGTTACTTTTTTCAAAACTGTCTCGCTATATTAAATGGGTTTAACATAGCGAGACAGCTTTAAAAAAAGCAACGGAGATTCTCCGTTGCTTTTTTTAAAGCTGTCTCACTATCTTAAACCCATTTAACATAGCGAAACAGTTTGTAAAAAGCAACAGAGATCTTGCTTTCTCTGTTCCTTTTGCCCACAGCTCTGATGTACTGCGTAGGCATACGCATGCGCTGTATATCAGAACTGCCACAGAATACCAGACAGCTGCAGAAGGGCAGCAAGGAGGCATTATACAATGCCATTATTTAAGAAAAGTATTTTTTTTTCTTAAATAATGTCATTGTATAATAGCAATAACCCACTTCTGGGTGTGGGTAATGCTGGATTTACCCACGGTTGGCTTTGTTTGGCCACTCGGGCTTTGCCCTCGTGATCAAACCACACCAACCGTGGGTAAATCCATTATGAGGTAAGGTGGTATCAGGTTTTGAGATCAAGTCTGAGTAGATATCCTAAGGTGTAACTAGGTAATCATAGACCAGCCAAGTAATGCTTTGACATCCTCAAACACAGAGTTAAAAAAGAGCAAATAGGCCAAATAAAGAACACACTACCACGAAGCCACTAGTAAATTCCATCCAGAACAATATTACTACCCCTTATCTCACCAGGATAACATTTGCTAAATCACTTCTAAATGTAATATCTACCACAGCAAAAAAAAGCACAAAAAGTAGCAGACAACTTTGAAATTAACTCCTTTACCCTCTAATTTGCAGCAGACAACTTTGAAATTAACTCCATTACCCTCTAATTTGTAGCAGACAACTTTGAAATTAACTCCATTACCCTCTAAATTGTAGCAGGCAACTTTAAAATTAACTCCTTTACCCTCTAATTTGTAGAAGGCAACTTTGCAATTAACTACATTACCCTCTAATTTGAAGCAGACAACTTTGCAATTAACTCCATTACCCTCTAATTTGTAGCAGACAACTTTGAAATTAACTCCATTACCCTCTAATTTGTAGCAGACAACTTTGAAATTAACTCCATTACCCTCTAAATTGTAGCAGACAACTTTGAAATTAACTCCATTACCCTCTAATTTAAGTGCAAAGTAGAAAATACAGTTCTTAGGTATAGTAGAATCAATTTGTAATGTCAACTCTGAGTACATGTCCTCACATGTGCTCATATGGTCATAGCCCAGCCAAGTAAAGCTTAGTGACATTAAACCCATCCAGCTTAAACGAAATACGGTCCTGATAAAGAACATATTGCCATACAGCTAATAGAAAATTTCAGCTAGATCAATTGAAACATCCCTTCTCTCTCATATGGAAATTATTTGTTAAACTGATTTTAAATGCCAAAATCCAGCACAAAACAAAATAAAATAAAGTACACTGAAATTAGCTCTAGCATAATCAGATTTTGAGGTCAAAGCTGACAGATGTCTTTAGGTGTACTTAATGAATCAGAGCTCAACTTTGCCACCTTCAGACACATAAAGATTAAGCAAAGAAATCAGAGAACACAAGACAGATAAAGAATGTACTCCCTAGCAATTAGTAACAAATTTCACTCAGAACAATAGCAGTACCACTTCTCATTATATTACTTGCTATACCAGTTCTAAATTCAAACCTCTACCACAACACAAAACATAATGAAGTTCTTTGAAATTATATCCGCCATTGTAGAACACTAATTAAAATGCAAAACAGAAAATAGTTACTTCCTAAATGCAGTGGGATCAGGTTTTGAGGTCAAGTCTAAGTAGATGTCCTCAGGAGATGGTCGCAGGGGACACTCATGTCACCATCCTTCCCTGGGATGGTAAAACCCACTCTTCCCAGCCAATCCCTCAGTTGCCCAATCTGCTAACTAATCCTGGGCCAGCTTTACCATGATCAGGGCTTTATTCCTATATGTCACCAGAGCAGCCCAATTATTTCCATTTTGTTGTGAAGATATGGAAAAATTAATTATTTTGTGTATTTTCAAAATGGATAAATGAATAAAGAAATCCGCACATTTTACAGATTTATTTCAAAATAAATAACTTTTGTGACTGAAAAACTCTGTTATTTAAATTACTTATAACTGCATTCTAAAATTAATTTTAAACATTTTTTTCCCATTTTGCAAGGATACAAATAATTTTTGAACTCTTTGCCACAGCATGATTTTTTAAAGACTGATTTGACAATTAGTCTTTAGTAAATGACAGAGCCAATATTTCCTAAGAGTACTATTGGCAAGAAATAGTGGCACCCCATTATTTGGACCCCCAAACTCGTTTTTTCCTGAGTAATTTGGTACTGTTGGAAGGTATGTTCCAGCTCCCTTGTTGTGTAAGCAGAGCTAGACAAAATTATATAAAAAAATATTGCCTTCAGCTGCAGTTCTCCAGCTGTGTCAATTAATTTACACTTTCCAAGCTGCTTTACATAAGTTGTGCACCTATTGCTGTGCAAACTGCACTACCCTTCTTCACTTCTACCCCCTTGTTCAGTTTTTGTGCCTTTATCGGTATTATACTGTCTTCTTCACCTTATCTCTTCTTATACTTAATAATTAATCCAAAAATCCTCCCCCACAACAAACATCATTGGTATATACATTACACACCAAACACTTTGATCCATGAGGCTGCAGTCTCCCACAGAGTTTTTAGCCTGCCTGATAACAGTATGCATACTTAATGAAAACTATTTGCTTCTTCCACTCAATGAATCTATATGTCAGGGATGTGAGCATTTATTACTTTTGGAGTAAAACTTTTCATCCAAACTTATTAGTAAAACTCATCGGGTTATCAGTACTGACATCCACATCACAAAACCACGTCCACTTTGTTCTTAATCAGCAAATAAATAATCTTGCACTGAGGTGTTTAAGAAAAGCCTATTCAAAACTAAAAGGCCTTCAAGATTTAGGTTGGGTATACAGGACACTTAGCATCACACTTACAGATGAACAATACATATAAACACAAACAGTAGAAGGATAAAAAAAGGGCTCACCCTGCTGGCAGGCCAATGTTGTTATGGTAGTTAGCTAAGCCAAGACATCAGGTAACTTCTTAGTCATATTGGACTCCATAGTGAAACACACAAGTGCGACACTCACCAGAATAAGCAAGGGCAGCGTGACGGCAAGCTGTCTTTTAGGTGCTGGGATCCACTATGTCACCAGAGCCTTTAAGTCCCTTCAACATATGACATGCTTATTGTGCATTTGTCAGTGAATGACTTGAGATAGACTTCCTTGGAACATATGAAAAGGGACATCATGGCATTCTCAAAATATGCATCTGTGGTTGGTATGAGACTCATCTTGAGCAGCATCCTACAATCGCAAAAAATATTGGCACAATACAAGCAGAAGGTAATTGATTTCAACTATTATCTTAGTTATTGGTGTCATTTTATGGGGTTTGTATATACATATATATATATATATATATATATATATATATATGTGTGTACATAGATATTCACATGCGCATACACACACACATGCGCACAAACACACAGACACACAGACACACACAGACACACACACACACACACACACACACACACACACACACACACACACACACACATATTAGCCTGGGACATGATGGCTAACAGCATTACTTACTTAGGTACAGTTTCCCTGCATATCTTTCCTAACGGCATTTTTATAAAGGCAAAAACATTTATCTTCCCGCACAGTGCCTTTTACTGGAATAAGTCTCATCACATTATTGGCATAGTTAGACAAAAAAAAATCAAGCTAGTACTGCTCAATACTAGATGCCTAAATAATAATTTACACTCCTTACAGGCCTTCCTGATGCTCAAAAATATATATATCTACATGGTTCCCTATCAGAAGCCTGAAACACTATAAGCCTGAAAATCAAAATCCTGAAAACTATAGACTGAAAGTTCAAAATCCTGAAAGCCCAAAATCCTGAAACTCAAAATGTTCACAAACAACTCCTTCACTACCTTACCCTTAACAATCTTTTGTCCCATACCCAACATGGATTTCGCCCCCATCATAGTACTACAACTGCCCTCCTCTCCTTTGTCGACTCAATCAGTAACAACCGTAATAATAAATTAACATCCTCTGCTCTCTTTCTTGACCTATCGAAGGCCTTCGACATGGTTAATCACCAGCATCTACTTCACACCCTGGAAACCCTACATCTCGACTACCCAGCCATAAGTTGGTTTAATGCCTACCTCTCTGGCAGGAAGCAAGCTGTCCAATGGCAAAACAGGCTATCTGTCCTACTTCCAAACACCATTGGCGTTCCTCAGGGCTCTATACTTGGTCCCCTTCTTTTCTCCGTCTTCATAAATGATCTTCACTCAGTCATCCCCAAAAATACCTGCATCCAATATGCAGATGACTCCACCTTAATCTGTTCTGACGCCTCCCTCTTGAAACTTCAAGCAATAACCCACAACTGTTTTACTATAGTTGAAAAATGGTTCTCTGAACTGAAACTAATACTTAATCCAACTAAAACCAAATTATTACTATTTCCCCCATCTGCAAATACTCCCCTTGGAAAAGAGCCGCCAAATGCAGACAACACGTTCCATGTGGTATCCACAAATGGTACCATCATAGAGCCCGTCTCTCATACCAAACTACTAGGTGTGACCATTGATCACAAGCTTAAATTTGATATTCACATTAACCTAACCATTAAGTCCGTAAACAAGAAACTCGGCTCTATGTATAGAATAAAGAACTACTTAACCCCTTTTACCAAACTAACCATTGCTCGCACTCATCTCCTCTCCACCCTCCTTTACGCCTCCCCAGTACTTTCGTTCCTCAATAAGCGTGAGCTCAACAAACTATCTGTTGCCTACAATCACATAGCCAGATTTGTAACAGGAACCCCATATCGTACTCACCATTGCCTCAACCTAATGACACTCGGTTGGTTAGAACTGCCCAACCTTCTCAAACTCAACCAACTCACTGAAGCTTTTAAAATAATCTACCAATCGGATAGAACCCCCTCACTGAGTAAAATACTGACCCCTTACTCCAACCTAAAATCCCTCCGGTCGTCAAATAGTGTCCAGGTACTAACCATTAAATCTAATAACTCAAGAGGTGAAGCCCTCTATGCCAACTCCATCGGAAAGCTCTGGAATTCCCTACCAAATAACCTAAGACTCATGACCTCGATTAATCAATTCAAAAATCACCTCAAAGAATTCTTCAAGTCCCACTGGTCATGCCCATGTCCTAAACCAGACTAACCTCAAATGTCTTATTCCACCTTTGACTCTTCCCTATCCCAGATTTTACTAACTTAACCTCTCGGCCCCACAACGTAAACTATGTTCAATATTATCTATACAATTATGTGATTGTTATTTAACCAATATGTAAGCACACTGTTTTCTCTAACTATTTGTCTCTATGTTATGCTATTTACTATTTACTTTTAAATGTATTGTGTTTCTTTTCTTTTTGTTTGGAGCTTTTCTCCCCGGGCCTCTACTGAAAAAGGATATGTATCCAGCTAGACTAGCCCGGTCAACAAATGTAAAATAAATAAAATAAAATAAATAAAATCCTGAAAACACAAATAATGCTAATATGTCACTATAAAGACACTAATATCTACCAACTGACCCTGACCCTAACCCTAACCCTAAGGTCCATCACTATCGCACACTCACCTGACCCGCGCCCTAACCCTAACTCACTTAAACTGCCCCTAACCCCAATATTTCTCACTATTGCATACATGCCTAACCTGTGCCCTAACCCTAACTCATTTAAACCGCCCCTAACCCTAACATAAAACCAACCGCACACTTACCTGAACCCAACGCATGACCCAACACCACAGGGCTAACAATAGCAAAGCCACAATGACGTCAGTATGTCCATTTTGTGTTTTCAGGATTTTGAGTTTCAGGATTTTGGGCTTTCAGGATTTTGAACTTTCAGTCTATAGTTTTCAGGATTTTGATTTTCAGGCTTATAGTGTTTCAGGCTTCTGATAGGGAACCATCTACATAGATAGTTTCAGTGTAGTGATAACACCCCCAAAAGTGCCAAGTTTCAGTGCCTACTATTCTTTCAGATCCATCACTGAAAATGATCATGCTGCTGGAGTGGACCTGCTCATATTGCTAAAAAACAAATTGCATCCAGGTTCATAAGGTGGGCAATGACACTGAACTCCTCCATATCCTGCTTAAATCAATAAAAAGCACAACATCATAACCAACTACTGTACCCCTTCCATGGTCCAGCACCCTATGAGGCATATCTAAATGAAATGGATTCCATCTTCCTTGAACTTAACATTGTTCTCCTGGGGAATTTCAACTATCCTTACATTAAGTGGGAGAACTACATGACCACAGATATGTATACACAATGGTTGCTAGATTTTGTAAATGCTAGATCCTTACACCAACTAGTTCATCTCCCAGCTAGAGGATCAAAATTATTGGCTGCTCTCCTCACCAATGTAACCTCCAATACTCTACACCAGTAGTCACCACATTATTGGTGAAATCTGTTCAGTATTATTCACTAGGAGGGTAAAATTTGATTTACCATCAAACTCTTGGTCTTTTGATGATATTCTAAAGCAAACTGTTTACATATAGTTGATGACCTAGTGAAATTTATATACCCTCTTTCCCTGCATGACCTCATCTCACACACTGCTGCATTTGTAGACAACTTTTATGTGCAATGAAAAGCATGCATTCAGGCATCAGTCACCCACTGACACTAATAAAATACCAAATTCAGGAATAAAACCCTGTGATGAAATCCATTTCTAAACAGACTATACAGTGAGAAGAATAGACACATCCACAAGACCAAAATTAATACCTCAAACCCTAAACGTGAAGTTAAGAAGATTAGCAAAGATCTCAAAAGCAAGATGAAGTCTTCCAATGGTATGTATTATCTAAAAATTGATATGTGTGTAGGATAACCACAAGCCTTTTTTCAGGTATGTCTGAAACAGTATCAACAATACCTAGCAGTGTACTGAGCTAATACATACGAGTGACACATATTCATTCCCAGAAGACATAGGCAATATGTTCATGGATACATTTAGCTTAGACTTTACATCCTTACTTCCCCCTAACTTTTCCCTGCATATTAGCATACCTACCCCCATTCCTCTCAATCTTATTGTGTAAGAAATCTTGTATCAAAACTAAAAATAATTGGAGTATGAAGACCCAAAATCAGGACTGGATTTTAATAATTTTTCCTTATAAACTAAGAAAGTTGCTAGAGTAACAGTTTTTACATTAGCATTCTTTTTCTAAAGGGTATGAAGTCTGAAATTCAAATACATGTCATTATTTACAAACTACAGTCCTCAACGGTTTGCCAAGAAACCACAAATTTTATGAGGAACAGAACAAAAATATGATGTAAAAATCTGGACACTATGCATAAATCTGGATAGTTGAGAGGTACACCCTCCAGATCACTTCAGAGGAAGTTCTGAGGCCCTCTAAAAAGCCAAAAAATGCTAGCTACATTAATCTAGAAAATGTACCAGGCTGCCTTCCTGCTAACATCAAGCGCAACCTTATAGGCTCATAGGTTTGTAAGTGTTTACTAGGCTAACAACCACAAGGGCTTTTTTAAACCTAACCATGCTTCTCAAATCTCTGAAATGTTCTGGTACCCTTGAGAAGTGTAAGCAGAGGCTTATTACAAGAAGGGGCCTGGGAGATGAACCATTTACAGGCTGCATGTGTCTATTAGAGACATAGGTGCCAAGCCAGGGATGAATTTTCTGCTCCCCATCCAGCTGTCCAGTTACACTTGAATACAGATTTCTATACTGAAGGAGACTGAAGACTGTAAAGTGGTGAAAGAAGGAAGCATAGTTAGGCAGCACAGGATGGTGGACTATAGGATGACAATGGCGATCAAGAAGAGGAGGAGAGTGAGGGCAGTGCCAAGGATCAAATGCTGGAACTTGAAAAAGGATAACTAAGTTCCGGGAAGAGTTACGACAGGTACTGGGTGGAAGTGAAGAGTTACCAGAGAGATGGGCAGCAGCAGCTAGAATGGTGCTTGGTCTGACATCTGGACAGGGAAAGGAGGATGAGGAGACCTGTTGGTGGAATGAAGAAATACAGAGAGTATATAATGGAAGAGGTTGGTGAAGAAGCAGTGGGATTGTCATAGAGATGAAGAAAGTACACAGGGGTGCAAGAAGATGAGGCGTATGGTGAAGAGACATGTGGAGAAGGATAAGAATAAGGTGTATGGTGAGTTATATGAACATTTGGACAGTAAGGAGTGAGAAAAGGACATGTACCGCTTGGCTAGACAGAGGGACCACGCTGGGAAAGATGAGCAGCAGGTAAGGGTGATAAAGGATAATGAGGGAAATGTGCTAACAAGTGAGGAGGCTGTGTTGAGCAAATGGAAGGAGAACTTTGAGGAGCTGATGAATGAAGAGAATGAGAGAGACAGAAGTTTGGGTGATGTGGGGATAGTGAATCAGAAAGTGCAACATATTAGCAAAGAGGAAGTAAGGACAGCTATAAAGAGGATGAAGGTCGAAAGGCTGTTGGTCCAGATGACATACATGTGGAAGAATGGAGGTGTTTAGGAGAGATGGCAGTGGGGTTTTTAACCAGATTGTTTAATGAAATCTTAAAAAAGTGAGAGGATGCCTAAGGAGTGGAGAAGTGTATTGCTACTGATTTTGAAGAATAAGAGTGATGCACAGTTGTAGTAACAACAGGGGGATAAAATTCATTAGCCACAGCATGAAGTTGTGGGAAAGGGTAGTTGAAGCTAAGTTAAGAAGGGAGGTGATGATTAGTGAGCAGCAGTACAGTTTCATGCTAGGAAAGAGTACTGTAGGTGTGATGTTTGCTCTGAGGGTCTTGATGGATTAGTATAGAGAAGGTCAGAAGGATTTCCATTGTGTCTTTGTGGACTTACAAATACTAGCAAAAAGTACCAACAAAAGCCTGATGGTCTTCTATGGACAAACGGCAATGTAAACAATCTTTCTGGACTTATAGAAAGCATATGACAGGGTGCCTAGAGAGGAGTTGAGTTGTGGTACTGTATGAGGAAGTCGGGAATAGCAGAAAAGTATATGAGTGGAGTGGTGCAGGATATGTACAAAGGCAGTTTGACAGTGATGAGGTCTGCAGTAGGAGTGATGGATGCATTCAAGGTGGAGGTGGTATTACAATCAAGGATCAGCTCTGACCCTTTTCTTATTTGCAATGGTAATGGACAGGTTGAAAGATGAGATCAAACAGGAGCCCCCATGGACTATGACGTTTGTGGATGACATTGTGATTTGTAGTGAGAGTAGTGAACAGGTTGAGGATACCCTGGAGAGGTGGAGATATGATGGAGAGAGGAGATGCATGAAGGTCATCAGGAATAAGACAGAATATATGTGGGTGAATGAGAGGACAGAGGAATGGTGTGGATGCAGGGAGTAGAGTTTGTGAAGGTGGATGAGTTTAAATACTTGGGATCAACAGTTCAGAGTAATGGTGAGTGTGGAAGAGAGGTGAAGAAGAGAGTGCAGACAGGGTGGAGTGGGTGGAGAAGATTCTCAGGAGTGATTTGTGACAGACATGGACCTTAAGAGTGAAAGGGTAGGTCTACAAGATGGTAGGGAGACCAACTATGTTATATGGGTTGGAGATAGTGGCACTTATAAAAAGACAGGAGTCAGAGCTGGAGGCAGTGGAGTTAAAATGTTAAGATTTGTATTGGGTGTGTTGTGGGTGGACAGGATTGGAAATTAGTATATTAGAGGATCAGCTCAGATTGGACAGCTTGGAGACAGCCAGAGAGATGAGATTGCATTGGTTTGGATATGTGCTGAGGAGGGATGCTGGGTATATCAGAAGAAGGATCCTAAGGATGGAGCTGCTGGATAACAGGAAAAAAAAAGAAGGCCTAAGCTAAGGTTTATGGATGTGGTGAGAAAGAAAATGCAGGTGGTTTATGTGACAGAGCAAGATGTGGAGGACAGGGAGAAATGGAAACAGATGATCACTGTGGTGACCCCTAACAGGGCAGCTGAAAGAAAAAGAAGAAGGTACATACCAAAGGCGAACATTGTACTCAATGATAGGTCTGATGAATGCTGAACACAATGACTTCCTGGGACCTAGATGTCATACCTTTGTTTATAAGTTGTGCAACATAGAATGAATTCCTCACTAGTGTAGACACATGGCATCAAAGGCCAGATTACTGTCTATGTGTGCCCCTAAGTCCCTAATGGCTGGGTCAACTCAAAGAGATGTGTTGTCCATATGATCATCACCAGGGGTGGATGACTTCCAGAACCAAACTATTATACATACATACAATATATACTCATTATTAAACCTATTTACTCTCAGCTTGTCCACTTGTCTCATGCCTGACTGTGGGGAATTACTGTAATCATCCTACTTCACAATGGAGGGCCTACCACTGACCTGAAACATATAGACCTATAAGACTTATCTAGGTCAGTGAGAAATCTGTCCCTCAAAGAATCACTGCTTTATAGTGTAGACGTCTCTTAGAAGAAAAGTAAAGTAGCTCTCAAATCTTCTTCAAGTACAGCCTGGAGAAATGGATGGGAAACAGTAAATTTGCATGTGGTCTTGCCAAACAAACTCTCACTGAAAAGAGATGAAATTAGGCAGTAGTTATTGATGTTCTGAAGGACTAGAATCTTGAGGTGAGTATTCAAGTGACCTGCCTGATCAGCAGTCTATTATGAACCTATGAACCTATGCAGAAATGTTTGACAACTTATTTACAAGATCTACAAGGAGTCACACACATGACTGACTAAACATGGTGCATACCTTTCCCAGTGCACCCTCCCTGTAGAAAACAGTGAAGTCTAAGCAATGGTTAGCAAGAGCCATTCTGATATTAAAGCGTTTTTCTGGGGTTATCAAAACTCCACACCTTCTGTGTTGAAATCAGTAATCACAATTTTGATTCACTTAATTTTAAGTTGAATGTCCCTGATGAGATGGGTTGGCATTTTGGAGCAGCCAGTATGAAGGAAATGTTAGCTGAAAGGCTATATCTACTATTGTGTGGTCTTCAGTTAGTAGGCAGAATAAGCTGACCATACCATCTAGCAAGTCTAACAATAATGAACTGCCACATTGTTCAATAAGCCGTTTGAAAAAAGGAATGAATGAGTCTCTAAAAATTCTGAAAGCAAAAGGTCTATAACTAGCCAAGAGCAAGGATTTTGCTGTTATAATAACCTATCAACATCTATTGACAAATAAAGTGGAACATTTAGAAATTATCGTCCTTTTCTAGACACAAGGACAAACAATGTGTAGAATTTAGAAATTATAGGTGCTTTGCAGGAAAGGAAGATATTTAAAAGAAGATTGGACTTTCTGAATTAAGTGAGTGAACAAAGAAGTTTATTGACCACAGGGATGATTTACTGCCAGGAGTAGGTGCAATAACATTGTTTTTCTGGTCATTCAGAAACGACAGAACCAAAAAAAATGAATTAACTAAAATTACACAAATCTCTGTTACCGTCTCCACTCACACTCTACTTGTAGGATGTGGTAAAGTGGGTTCACTGAGACTCAGGAAATCCCTTCCATGGATGAATGCCCAGAGTTTTCAACTTTTAAGTACTGAACTTCAAAAAAAAAGGAAAAAAATACATACTCTGGACAGAGCCTGGGAGCTCAAGACCTAGCCCTGACAAGGAACATGGCTACTCATGTTTTCAGATCTACTTCCAGCTATGTTTTCAGCAGAATCTATGCAGATTTTAGGAAGACAATGTTTAATGCAGCATTTAAATTGCATGTTCAGGCTAGTCTAACAGTGAATGCCCTTCGGTCATCTAGGAATAATAAAGTTTTTATGTGCAAGACAAGCCTTGGATTTTGTGGAGACTACTGCACCCAAATAAATGGAGCATATCTGGGTTTAATATTTACACATTTCGGTCTATTGTCTGTAATATTAGCCAAGCCATTTATATTGCATTTGATATTTGTGTTTACTAATAGAATGTTAAAGGGCAGAGTTATCATGCAGATGGGGTTGATCATAGGGAGCACCATATTTTTTTCCATAGCTGCTAAGCCAATCTTTTTACTTCAGATCTGTATTATCAAAGACCAGTAACATTAATTATCATGCAGGCTTAAGGAGTATTAGGATATTACGTTTCTGGGATCAGGACGGATAATGATGGAAGTAATGCATATAGTTTATTGGCATTCGGATGAGAGAAGCTTAGATTAAATAGTTTGCAAAGTAATGCACCAAAGAGAAAGGTAAACATTCTGTAATAGGAATTTACCTGTTGAATTCAGAATGATGCAATAATGAATTCTGAGATAGGAAACATTGGAAACTGATAACAGATAATAATTTTCTGTAATGAGAAGGTTATGTAGAATTTTGTGACAATATTAGGGTGAGGCATATTTGAACTTAGGAATTAAGGTAATCTTTGTAAGGAATTTGTAAGAGCGGTTTCTGTTTGGTTGAGGACTTTGGCAGTGATTAGACTGGCATAATAAGTGAATGGTATGCAGCAGAGTGAGGCAGGGTGCCAAGATTTTTGTAAGAGTTTACAAGGTAAAGAGGATTGCTATGAGGGTTACCAGGTTTTAAGAAGGAACAGGAGAAAAGATTCAAAGATCAAGGTCTTTGTTTTAGACAAATATATGGCTTGTTTGTATTTAATAAACTAGGAATGCATTTGGTAGAATTTGGTTTATAAGAAAGACTGCAAATGTTGTGATGGTTCATTGCCTTTCATTTGAAGAAGATTATTAGTATGAAATATAGGGCATAGCTGGAGAAAGATGAAAGATTATTAATAATAAAGGAAAAAAGTATGAGGCCTAATATGAATACTGGGGACTCCTTTGTGGGACTCCAAAATGAGCAGGAGAACTATTTAAAAAGTAGTTTTGGAAGAGGAACTGACATTTTATTTAATCAGTTGATAGTTAACTATTTGTGGGTGTTAGGGAAGACGGCAATATTTTAAAGCAGAATGATGTGTATGACACAGTCTAAAATATCAGTGGCTATCCTTAGGTCAAAAAATACATTTGTAGGCAACCATTTGTCACATTTTTGAAAAAAAATAAATCAGTTGCCTTGAAAATAACAATAGATCCATACTTGTGTGTAAGGAGTGATGGTATTCTTCAAAATCAGCTAGGAGTTGCTTATAAATGAGTTTTTAATATATTCATAACTGGAGACATTCTCTGATAGGTCTAAATCATTCAGGGAGGGAGTGATAGTTTTACAGCAAGGAACAATTTGTTATTCTTTTTTTACTTACTGCAATTAAATTATTAATAGTCATGCATGATTGCAATGTGGTTACTTTTTAATGTTACATTAAATTAACCTGTAAAGTTGTATGCCTTGCTTTAAACGTGGACTGCATTGTTATTCTGTTATGCCTTGCTAAAGTTCCCATTCTCATTTTGAATATTTTTATAAATTAAAAAAAAAAAAATCTGTACAAGCCACATTAAAAATGTAATGATCTTGCATGTGTAAAAAACTGATAGTTGACAAAGGCAATGGTGAAGTGGAACACAACAGAAACAAGGTAGCCATGTAGAAAAATAGAGATCACAATGGCTTACTTTGCAGCTAATCTAGAACGAGAACCTAACATTAGTTACTCTGTTTTCACTTAATGCCTGTAACATAGTTATATCTAATAGTGGCAGGGTTTATCTTTTTTATGCATGCTATAGCTTGCTTCACTAGGCTATAAAGTTAATATTCATCCATGGAAGAAATGTGCTTACTAGAGGAAAATAGAGTGAATTTTGTTGCTGTTTGGTATTGTCTGTATATCAATAATGATTAATTCACTATAGTGAAATATTGCAAATCTGTGGTCTTTGTTTTGAATTAATTATTATATCTCTGACTACAATTTCTTCACATATTGCTCTTGTGATATATTTGTGGAACATTTGGTATGTACTGTTAAAATTATAGGGTTGTTTCTTTTATTATCTGCTAAAACAGAGAGAGTAAGAAGTATATACAAAATTTTACCAGATTGGCTAAAATGAATTCACATTTTTATGCTGTTGGGACATGTAAATGTCAAAAACTACTGGTCAGCATTCCCTATATGATATAGAAGTCATTGGCTTCAATTAAAATTACCACAGATATGATAAAACAAAGGAACACTACAATGCTGCCTATACAATGACAGTACAAACTAATATTTTTATTAATGCATGATAATCTATGAAGTGAGAATATCTTTTATAGCTTATTAGACATAATGTGAGTTGTTAGAGGCCAAAGTCATGGATGATAATTCCTATTCACACTATTCACATAAATTGTATTGACATGATATGAGTTGTTAGAGGCCAAAGTCATGGATGATGATTCATATTCACACTATTCACATAAATTGTATTGACTTAATTTCACCCATTGGTCTAAAATCCTAAGTAATAACTGGATTAATCTTTTGTAGTAGAATTTACATTTGCTTTTCTACTTTATTTTATGTGACTGAGCAATGAACTTTTCTTTTAAGGTATGCTCCTAAGTATGACTTTCTGCAGAACTTGAAAAGAAGTGCCTTCTTGCTAGCTAACAATTTCAAATGACATAAATTATTTTGACATTTCATGTTGAAAGTCTTCTGTTCCTGTCAGCTTTAGTTGTACCTTTTTATAACAGCATGTGCATGTATTGACCTTACCTTACGACTTGCATTTGTTTACCGGGATGGCGCGACTCGGTAAAAAAGTACCTGTTTTCAGTGGAGGCCAGGGGAGACAACCTTAAAAAACAGACTCAAATGTACAAACATTATAAACAGAGCATCACAATAAAATAAAAGTGAAACAGACATAAATGTACAGAAATTATAGGTAGAACAATATAAACATAAATGTGCATACAGAGGAATAACAGGTAAAATGATATATTTAAATGTAATGCATATTATTCAAAGATAGATAGGGAATGGGGTTGGTTCACCAGCTTTAGGAAATTTGCCCTTTTCCTACTGCAGTGCAGTATCAGAGTTGATATATATAAGTAGGGTGGGGGGTGGGATTGGGACACTATGGTGTGTATTTCAGTATGCATGTTAGTCCACTGTCTCTTTTCCCTGGGTAAAATATTTGATGACTTGAACATTTGCTGAATTGAACATTTGATGTTTAATGTTCGATGAATAGAGGTTCGATGTATTTGTTATTCGATGATTGAACATAGACCTGTCTGAGTGCATATGTGAACATGTGTGTGCATGCACATATACGTGTGTGTGTGTGTGTGTGTGTGTGTGTGTGTGTGTGTGTGTGTGTGTGTGTGTTTGTGCATTTGTGTGTGTGTATATGGGGTGGTTGCGATGCATGAAAACTGAAGGAATTTTGGAGTTCTGGCTTTGCCTTAATGCTAATATCCATATCTGTATGATTATTGTTTTGGTATTCTGCATATACAACCTGCCTTTCCCTTTCACCAGGGCTTGTCATACATTTAGTATCTAATTTGAATACATATATTAATCTACTCATTTTAATCCCTTTAACCATTTCATGGTTGTACGAACTTGAGTCCCTTGGATGAATAATTAAATATCCTATTTAATCATATATCTTGTGTTGTGTGATTTTTTTGTTCATATACTATTAAATGATTAAATAAACTTTTTGCACTTCCTTCATTTGGAGATTAGTTCAAAAGCTTAGGTATTTCTGCTGGTTTATTTCAGTTCAGTACCTCTGATTTTGGAAGAAATGTGCATGAACTGGGTTCTTGCGATAATTATTTTTATGAAAACTGAAAAGAACAGCATTTTAAATTATGTTAATTCTTCAGAGAGCACAAAATTTATATATACTTAAAAAGGAATCTAGAGAAAGAACACACAGAAAGTTGGTTGTACTACAGCAACAGGAATCTAGAGAAAGAACACACCGAAAGTTAGTTGTACTTTAGCAACAGTTTTTCTTCAGAGATGAATGTAAAGGAAGTTATGTCCAGTGCAGCTTGAGGTACTTAACCAGTAATATACTAGCACTTACATTTATTTAATGGTAAAGTCCAACATGGGGCAAAGCCAATTTTCAGCAGAGGCCTGGGAAGAATTGCTGCAGACACATGTCTTTGTAAAATGTGAGGAAACCCATTCAAATGCAGGGACATGCAGACTCGGCACAGAAGGTACTCCAGCTGAGAATCGAACCAGTTAACTTCTTGATGTGAGATGACAACACTACTGCTCACCACTGTGCCACCCAAATATAACTATAAATTAGAACTTAGTTATTAAAGGTTTGATTACGATCTTTGTCTCCATGAACTAAGTCAATTTTCAGTGGAGGCGCGTAAAGAAACACTCCAGATGCATGTCTTTGTAATATGGGAGGAAACCGGAGCACCCAGAGGAAACCCACACATATTGCAAACTTGGTAGTCACAATGGGTATGAAGACCTGAAAACTTTGTTTGTTTGTGTCTTTCGGCTTTTCCCGGTTAGGGGTCACCACAGTGGAACTCCGGTCCGCTAATGATTGGCAGTAAACTTTTACGTGCCGAGTTGCCATCCCTGATGCACAGCCTTCAACAAAAGTATGCCCATTCACGCATGGCTCCACACAGAAGACGCTCTAGTTGAGAATCGAATGAGACAACGCCTAGCTGTGAGGCGACAACGCTACCGCAGCACCACTACCGCAGTATTATGAAGACCTGAAAACTAAAGTAAAATATAGCAGGGTGATCAGAATTGAAACAAAAAAATAGAAATCATTGCTACAACTCTCTTGGTTAAAGGTGCAAAACCTTTCATAAAAATGTTTGTGCTTGACAGATATGAAATTCTTTATATTTATTTTGCTGTTTTTTTATTTATTCGTTAGGTGTCTCAAAGGACTTATCTCATAGCTAACTGTATTATACTGTAGTAGGTATGGCATTTAACTGTGTTATGATTTATTTATTTTGTTCTGTAACGCAAAAAGATTTATAAATACTGTAGTAAAGCAGATATGCATGGATAAATTAGATGACTGCAAATTTGTGAGTGTGTGTGTGTGTGTGTGTGTGTGTGTGTGTGTGTGTGTGTGTGTGTGTGTGTGTGTGTGTGTGTGTATGTATTTCTGAAAGTCAGACTTTTTTATCCCCTTTAGATACTGTCTTGCAGAGGTGCTTTCTAATGTACTTATAAAATGGTATATTATGTATGTCTTACTGTAAGCAATAAATCACTTGCTTTTTATTGCAATGTGTTGTGATGACTTGAATAATTTAATTAATATTCAGCATCTATCCATGGAGCAGTGTCATAATAAAACCATACGTCATGTTTACTACATTGAATTGCAGTTGCTGGGTTGTTTATAGGCTAGGCATACTCTACACTCCAGCTGGGATTCATAAATCTGTTTTTGTTATGAATCCCATTAGCATACTATTGGGTCAAAATGAATCTGCATATTTTACACTGAACAGCGCATTAAACATAACTGTATTAGGTGAATATGTGAGCAGATGCTGGGGAAGATTCAAGGTGCAGTGGATTCCCTCCATAAACTGAAAATTTAATGAAAGCAACAAATCTTTATTGTGAATGATTGGGGTGACACCAATGCTGGGCCCGCAGTGCCATGTAACAAACCATAAGTATAGGATGGAAGCCAGCTGCACCCCAGTTATGTCCATTTCCATTGTGATCTACCAATTATATCAACATATCTCAGTGGAATGATTTAGCAGAAGTCTATGATTAGGAGTGGGTAATGCTGGGTTTAGTCACAACTGGTATTATTTGATCATGATGGCAAGGACTGAATAATCAAATTAATAAAGCATATGTGTATAAACCACCAGCCTTACTTATGAGTAGGACAGGATTATTGCTACTATACAAGGCTATTATTTTAAAACAATAACAGTTGCTTATCTTTTTCAGTCATATCATTGCATCTCTGAATGTCTTGTTACTGCAAATTTTCTCCAGCATCTTCCATGGCTATGGATAGCTTCATAATACATCTCACATGTATAACACATGTGTATGCTGACACTTGCACAATGCATTATGGTAAATGCAGTTTGAGGCCATGCTTTTCAACCTGCAGACACTGAAAATAGGTAAATCCAGCTAAAAATCTGGATGTTTAATTAGCATAAACTTTGAATACCAGATAGAACATAACTCTTGCCTGCTCCTGTACAAATGAGGGATACTACTCAGAAACTACATAACTCTTGCCTGCTCCTGTACGAATGAGGGATACTACTCAGAAACTATTGTTTAAATACAGGGAGTGATAAAAATGATGGAAAAAAATAAGTACATTTTCAAACAGACAGTAAAATCACTGTAATGATCTGTGTTGCAAAATTCTACCATATTAGCTTTTTTATTTTTTTTCTTATAAAAAAGGTAGATATAAGATGTACTCCACTTTCTTTAAATTATTGATGGCACTAGTATGTTGGCCATGTAGTGTGGTTTTCTATGTGCTAGACAACTTCAAAAATCATGTGTGATGAAAGAATTTAAAAATGTGTGAAGGGCTAAATCAAGCCTGTAAATGGGGGAATACTTCTAAAAAAAAGGTACACAATGTACAGGGGTAAATCAAGCTGGAAATAGGTACATTCCTCTAAAATAGGGAGAGTTAAGTAAACTTTGGCTTTAGTTTCACCTGTGGACTTCTGACATCCAAGCAGCAACTTTGTGGAGTACTTCTGTTTTTTTTTTAAGGTAGATTTGTGGAGGATAAACATTTGCTATCCATCTTGTTAGTACTTGCATTTTTTTCTCCATTTAGTGGAGTGGAGTGGAAAACATAACAGTTGTTACAACTGCTGGTCTTATTTTTGTGCGTAATGCTGGATTTACAATGTGCACACTAACTGCTGCTAGTGTTATCTTTGTGTGCAATGCTTGTAGCCTATCACTGAACACTGTTGAATACTAATGAGGTGACTTTGTATAATTATTACTGCTCTCCTATGTGGTAATGGGTCGTATCTTACAGTGATCCATAAATCATTTGCATCTTATTACAATATGTTGTGATAACATTGCCATTTGTAAGAAACTCAAAGCTGCAGCCCTGTCACACAGCATAATGCAATGTGACATACCTTACTGAGTCACCATTAGAAACATGAGCCTTTTACAGTCAGAAGAGAGGATGTGAATGTTGGTAACTGTGCTGTTTTGTGGATATACAGGAGGTGGATCAAATTGGGGTCTGAGAATGTCCTATATGCAGCCACAGATTTCTGCTCAGCAGCCTGTTAGAGACAAAATACAGGGATAGGGCCTTGACGCAGTCTGCATAGGACATTTTACTTACACCCTGTATTCTTTTAGTGAGGAACCTCTGTAAACATTCCAGTTGTTGGATATGCCTGATTTGGTACATACGAAAGAGTAACCCAGCCACTGGGGGATGCACAAGCCAGTGTATTTCTTCATGATGGTCCCAAGCCAAGATAAATAGGAAGGTTACTTCAGGAAGGGCATCTGGTGTAGAATTTTTGCCAGATCAAATATGAGGACAACAATACATATTTCCATACTGGATCAGATGATTACATTATCCCACTAGACCAACTCAGCTCAGTCAAGGCCTGGGTTAAGAATGTCCACCTCCATTACTGTTAGCCAACAGGAGGCTGGTGGAAACTAGGCTACTGTTGACTGAAGGAGAAGGAGAAGAAGAGGAGGAAGGCATGTTCAGAGGCAGGAGGACAAGAAGAAAATTAGGAGTGTGGAAGAGAGGGTATGAACTTTGAATGTTGGCAGTATGATTGGTAAAGGAAGAGTTACCTGATATAATGGAGAGACAGAGGGTTGACATGTTGTGCATGCAAGAGACCAGATGGAAGGGGAGTATGTCCAGGTATATCAGAGGTTTGTTTAAATTGTTCTACCATAGTGTGGATGGGAGGAAAACGGGGTTGGGTTTCCTGAAGGAACAGTATGTCAGGAGTGTTGTGTTTTGGAGTTGAAAAGGTTGTTGGATAGAGTGATGCTTATTAAGCTGGAAATTGGTGGTGTGATGATGAATGTTGTTAGTGCATATGCTCCGCAAGTTGGGGGTACAATGGATGAGAAAGGAAATTTTGGTGTGAGTTGGATGAAGTGGTGGAGAGTGTACCCAAGGGTGAGAGATTGGTGATTGGAGTGGATTTCATTGGACATGTTAGTGAAGGGAGCAGAGGGGATGAGGAGTTCATGGGCAGGTATGGTGTTAAGGAGAGGAATGCAGAAGGTCAGATGGTAGTGGATTTTGTGAAAAGCATGGACATGGCTGTGGTGAATATGTATTTTAAGAAGCATGAGGAGCATAGGGTGAAGTACAAGAGTGGAGGAAGATGCACACAGGTGGATTATATCCTATGCAGGAAGGCCAGATTGAAGGAGATTAGAAACTTCAAAGTGGTGATGGTGGGAAAGTGTATTTAGGCAGCATAAGATAGTGGTCTGTAGGATGACATTGGAGATCAAGAAGAAGAGGAGGAGAGTGAGGGCAGTGCCAAAGTCCAAATGGTGGAGCTTGTAAAAGGATAACTGTAAATTCAAGGCAGAGTTAAGTCAGGCACTGGGTGGCAGTGAAGAGCTACCAAATAG
Source organism: Protopterus annectens (assembly GCF_019279795.1). Classification (NCBI taxonomy): domain Eukaryota; kingdom Metazoa; phylum Chordata; order Ceratodontiformes; family Protopteridae; genus Protopterus; species Protopterus annectens. The sequence continues at coordinate 746,609,001 of NC_056728.1, read as the reverse complement.
TTGGGCAACCACAGCAGATGTGGTAAGGGAGACAGCTAGAATGGTGTTTGGTTTGACATCTGGACAGAGAAAGGAGGACAAGGAGACCTGTTGGTGGAATGAGGATGTACAGGAGAGTATACAGAGGAAGAGGTTGGTGAAGAAGAAGTGTGATTGCCATAGAGATGAAGAAAGTAGAAGGAGTACAATGAGATGATGTGTATGGTGAAGAGAGAGGCAGCAAAGGGTAAGAATAAGGCGTATGGTGAGTTGTATGAAATTCTGTACAGTAAGGAGGGAGAAAAGTATCTGCCCTGATTGGCTAGAGAGAGGGACCGAGCTGGGAAAGATGTGCAGCAAGTTAGTGTGATAAAGGATAATGAGAGAAACATGCTCACAAGTGAGGAGAGTGTGTTGAGCAGATGGAAAGAGTACTTTGAGGGACTGATGAATAAAGAGAATGAGAGAGAAAGAAGGGTGGATGATGTGCGGATAGTGAATCAGGAAGTGCAATGGATTAGCAAGGAGATAGTAAGGACAGCTATAAAGAGGATGAAGAATGGATAGGCTGTTGGACTAGATGATATAACTGTGGATGCATAGGGGTGTTTAGGAAATATGGCAGTGTGGTCTTTAACCAGATTGTTTAACGAAATCTTGGAAAGTGAGAGGATGCCTGAGGAGTGGAGAAGAAGTGTTTTGATACTGATTTTTAAGAATAAGGGTAATGTGCAGAGCTGTAGTAACTACAGCGGGATAAAATTCATCAGCCACAGCATGAAGTTATGGGAAAGGGTAGTGAAAGCTAGGTTAAGAAGAGAGGCGATGATTAGTGAGCAGCAGTATGGTTTCATGCTAGAAAAGAGTACTATAGGTGTGATGTTTGCTTTGAGTGTGTTGATGGAGAAGTATAGAGAAGGTCAGAAGGAGTTGCATTGTGTCTTTGTGGACTTAGAGCATATGACAGGGTGCCTAGAGAGGAGTTGTGGTATTGTATGAGGAAGACAGGAGTGGCAGAGAAGTATGTAGGAGTGGAATGGTGCAGGATATGTACGAAGGCAGTGTGAAAGTGGTGAGGTCTGTGATAGAAGTGATGGATGCATTGAAGCTGGAGGTGGGATTATATCAAGGATCAGCTCTGACCCCTTTCTTATTTTCAGTGTTGATGGACAGGTTGACAAATGAGATCAAGCAGGAGCCCCCGTGGACTATGATGTTTGCAGATGACATTGTGATTTGTAGTGACAGTAGAGAACAGGTTGAAGATACCCTGGAGACATGGAGATATGCTCTAGAGAGGAGATGAATGAAGATCATCAGGACTAAGACAGAATATATGTGTGGGAATGAGAGGGAGGACAGAGGAATTGTGAGGATGCAGGGAGTAGAGTTTGTGAAGGTGGATGAGTTTTAATTATTTGGGTTCAGCAGTTCAGGGTAATGGTGAGTGTGGAAGAGAGGTGAAGAAAAGAGTGCAGGCAGGGTGGAGTGGGTGAAGAAGAGTCTCAGGAGTGATTTGTGACAGACATGTACCAGTAAGAGTAAAAGAGAAGGTCTACAAGATGGTAGAGAGACCAGTTATGTTTTATGGGTTGGAGACAATGGCACTGATGAAAAGACAGGAGTCAAAGCTGGAGGTAGCAGAGTTAAAGATGTTAAGATTTGCATTGGGTGTGACGTGGATGGACAAGATTAAAAATGAGCATATTAGAGGGTCAGCTCAGGTTGGGCAGTTTTGAGACAAAGCCAGAGAGGTGAGATTGCATTGGTTTGGACATGTGCTGAGGAGGGATGCTGGGTATATTGGGAGAAGGATGCCAAGGATGGAGCTGCCAGGTAAAAGGAAAAGAGGAAGGCCTAAGATAAGGTTTATGGATGTGGTGAGAAAGAACATGCAGGTGGTTGATGTGACAGAGTAAGATGCAGAGGACAGGAAGAAATGGAAACAGATGATCCACTGTGGTGAACCCTAACGGGAGTAGATGAAAGAAACAGGAGAAGAAGGTACATACCAAAGGGGCACTGTTCTCAATGATAGGTCTGATGAATGCCAAATACAATGACTTCCTGGGACCTAGATGCCTTAACTTTCTTTATAAGTTGTACAACATAGAATGATTTCCTCTCTACTGTAGACACATGGGGTCAAAAGCTAGATTACTGTCTGTGTGCCCCTAAGTCCCTAACTGCTGGGTCAACTCAAATGGGTGTGTTGTCAATATGATTGCTACTAGGGGTGAATGACTTCCCAAAGGGTACTATTATGCATATATATATTATATACTCACTACTAAACCTCTTCTGTCTTAGCTTGTCTTTTGGACTCATGCCTGAATGAGGAGTATTGCTGTAATCATCCCACTTTACAAGGGAGGGCCTACACTGACCCTGAAAAATATAGACCTTTAAGACTCACCCACCTTATTTGTAAAGCAGTGCAGTGCATTGTTATGGAACTTGTTAACAAGGATATCAGTGTCTACAATCATGTTGACCCAAACCAGTGGGGCGATCCAGTCCTATGTGACCTCCAAATACCTACAAAAAAACTTTATTACCTACTTAAAGGATCTAAACTTCTACCACAACATAAATAGTATGTGCATGTCAGTGGGAAATCTCTCCCTCAAAGAATCACTGTTTTATAATGTAGACATCTCTTAGAAGAAAAGTAAAGTAGCTCTCAAATCTTCTTCAAGTACAGCCTGGACAAATGGATGGGAAACCATAAATTCACATGTACTCTTGCCCGACAAACCCTGAGTGAAAAGAGATGGAATTAGGTATTAGTTATTCATGTTCTGAAGGACTGGAATCTTGAGGCCAGGATTCAAGTGGCCTACCTGATGAGCAGTCTAATATGAACCTATGCAGAAATGTTTGACAATTTATCTCCAAGATCTCCAAGGAGTCACACACATGACTGGCTAAACATGGTTTATACTTTTCCCAATGCTCCTTGCCTGTTGCAAAGAGTGAAGTCTAGGCAATGGTTAGCAAGAGCCATTCTGCTATTAAAGCATTTTTCTGGGGCTGTCAAAACTCCACACCTGCTGTGTTGAAATTACTAATCACAAGGGGCAGAGCCTGAATGGCAATCTTATAGCAGCAGAATTGTTGAGCTCCATAAACTAGTAAAATTAAACAGGGAAATTTTATTATTTTTAGAGAAATAACAAAACCTTATAGATAAACAGCCAAACTATATAAATAGTAATTTTGGTGGACTTTCATTAATTTTTTCCTGTCAGAATACTTAGAGATTATTTCAGTTTATCAAAATGATCAATTCAATGAACTCACATCTGATGCAGCTTTAAGAAAGGAACTTCAGATGATGACTGCTACCCTACAGGAATTATCTTTGAAGATGGATGACTTTAAAGAAAACCTAGATAATCCTAAAATGAACGGCCAGAAACAGACTGATACCTTTAAGGAACTGTTACAACAGCATCAGTCAAAAATAATGAGCATTCAGACCTCCTTAAATGACAATGAAGTGAGACTCAGGGAAGAAGAAACACAAAAATAATGTCTCCTGAAACAAAATACCTGGCTGCTAAACAAAGTAGACAAGAAATAACATTAGAATCTTTGGATTACCTGAAAACACAGAAGGTGAGGATATAATTTCATTCTTAACTACTTGGTTACCTGATTTCTTAGACATAAAATGTTTCTCCTTTGGTATCGAGAGAGCTCACAGAGTTCTGGGGAAAAAATCTGCTGCTTCATCAGCAAATTCCCCTCCCAGATCAAAAGCAATATATAACCAAAGCGCAGTTTGCCTTTCCAGCCAAGATAAAAATTCTTTATGCCAAGGAAATGAGAACTTTTAATGATCTAGAAGAAGCTTCCTCATTTATTAAAAATAATAATGTAATTTCTATCCCAAAAGATATGGAATGGATATCCCCATCTCTTAAAAGAATAAAAGAAACAAGTGCCTGGACTGATGTCAGAAAGAAAAAGCAAAAGACTGATCCTAAATTAATTGGTACAAAAATAATTGTTTTATTCTAGCCTATAAAAAAATAACTATGGGATGAACTGTCATCAGGAAATACTTAAAATGAGAATGTATTTTTCATTTAATTTCTGCTTAAAATAAAAAAAGATAAATAATTAACCTGGAAGCTTTGTTGCTTAAATTTTGGGTAATTGAGGAAATAAATGGCTTCTACAAAGGTACAGGTAGGTCAACATATGACAGTTTATTCTATTAATTAACATCCATGTTTTATTTATCATAAATATCTATAGCATTCAAACATAAATAGCTCTTTTGTTGTGGTTTGTGACTGTCTTTACCTCTAGAATGCATTTTCTTTGCATTTATTTATTTTACCTAACTAATCAGATTTGTCTAAATGAGGTGCTTTTTGACTTATTTGGTTTAATTTAATTGTCAGTGAGATTGTTATATTCTTTGTGATATTGAACGTTTTTTATTATTGGTAGATAATTATCACTTGTACTTGCTGATTTGTACAAGTGACACTAGATAGGCTTGTAATGGATGCTTCTATGCAGAGTTATGTTTGAGCAGCTTCTTGACAAGTATATAGCTGTTGGTATTCAAAAGTGTTTACCGGTGTTGGCAAATGCTATATTCAAATGATCGATAGTAGGTTTAAATATTTCAAGTATTGCCTGTGTTCATGGATACATTTTGAAAGCTGTTTCAGGTGATTCTGCAGTGGATGCTGAAAAGGCTTAAAAGGAATTTAAAAAAATGGTAATAATTGGAAGCCGATATGGGGCTTACTTGTCTGAATAACATCTGCTGTGTCATTGCTTTATTTGGATTGAAGCAGTGTGGGAATGATAATGTATTTGTTGGGTAGTTGGGGATAATCATGTTATGTCTATGAAATTATTGTTTTGTGGTTTTAGGATGTCCACGGTGTTTTCTCTTTTGAGATTTGTGCTGTCAGTTGTTGGTCTGCTTCCTTTCCATTTTTTTATGCTTATTTTGATTGGATGGAGGGAAGGGGGAAAAGGAGGGAAGGGATCACTTTGCTGAAACAGAGAAGTGAAGCTTTTGAAAGATTCAATGTCTCACATGTGCTTTAGTATGCTTCTCTCACACTCCAAGCTGTTTTTGCTTCACTTAGGTATCTATGGCAATGGAAAACAATAATGTCATCTCCAAACGGCTCTGCGAAGCTTCTGAGATGATTTTCGGTAGGCAACATTGCAGTAAATACAGATATGATGTAAATCTTTGTTCATTCATTACAAATAGGACCTCGGTTCTGTCCTTGAAACTGATATGGCTGTTTCCAAGCTCGCGCCAACCAAGAACTCTCAGCTAAGACCTACCCACAATGCCCCTCTCCTAGTTACTCCAGATCTCGTTTGCCATGTTCCTTGTCAGATGTGCTAGCCATCTCTCTCAAAGCTAAGTAGAAAATTGCTATTTTTAAGACAGTTTTTCTTCAAAATTTTTTACTTTTTAGTCAAGTTAGCCTTTTCTCACTGTCACCTATAACCTAGTTCTATTCCCTACCCTTTTCCTTGGTAATTTAAATTTTACCATTTTTTCTACTGTCCCTCTCTTCTGCCTTTGACAGGCCCTTCCTTACCACATGTGGTATTTTTTTAATACCGTCTCTGGTATCATCTCCCTTATTTTGGCCTTATTGTGTCAAACAAAGCTAAGTTTGGGTTTAAACAGTGTGACAAGTGAAGATGCCTAACTCAGATACACATGCTCGTGGTGTCTACTGTTTGGGTGTGGATCATATTAGAGCTGACTGTGACATTTGTGCTAGTTTTAGAAATTGTATATTAGCAGAACATAAAAATAAACATATATTAAAAGGTTTACTCACGACAACTTTTTTGGAGGCTCTATCTGGGTCAGAGGTCTCACCCCCTTCAAAGATAAAAAAAAACATAAAGAGAAACGGAGTCACTCAGTTCCTGCATCTCTGTCAGTTACGGATCTTTGTCAGCTCCGTGCTTCACCGGCGCCCTTGGTGCAGACCTCTTCAGCACCAGGCTCTGAGTCTTCTCCCTCGGTGCCGTCCATGATATTCACCCCTATTTCAGTTCCGACCTTGGCACCACTGACTTCGGTGCCATCCTTGGATCTGACATCGGCTCCGATGACTGTACCTGCTTTGGCACCATCCCCAGCCATGGCACCGACAGTTTCTTCGGCTCCATCGGCTCCAAAACTTGAATACCTGCCAAGGACAAGATACTTCCACTCCGGTGGATACCATCTCGGTTCCAACAGTAGTGTTTTCCCTGTCGGCACTGTCTACCCTTGCTGCATTGGCTCCAGAGGAACCAATGCTCTCCCAAAGCAGTGCTTGGACTGTCCATACCTTGGTACCTAGCTTGACTATTATTTTCTCGCTGGCGCCATCTATGTCCATGGCTCCGATGGCTTCCAGTTCTCTCAGAGCTCCTCACCTGGAGGTGGGCTCCTCACGGCGAGGTGTGACCGTGGTTCTGAGGTTGTCCCTCCTGGTTCTGGACTCCCATCCCTCCTCAAGTGGGCTTGCTGTACAGGTAGTGGACTCACAGTCAGCACCAATGACATCAGTATCAGAACCCTCCCCTAGCATGCACCTCCCCCAACCCTCTATTTTGGTACCCTGAGCACTGGAGTCACAAGAACCCTCTTTGAAGGGAACCCCTTATCCGGAGTCCTCCTCAGAAGATCCCACTGGGGAGCCACCCCGGAAGAAATGGTGCAAGAGTAAGCATCTTGATTCACTGTAGGAATCTATCACCGAAGACACTGATTGTGATGAGGGGAAGGGTCCCCACAGTCTCCACCAGATGACGTCTCATTCTGAGAAATTCTCGAAATCCTCAAGCAGCAGGGAGACTGGAAGTCCTATAACCCTTCTTCTGAGGAGTTGGTGTTCCTGCAGGCCTTCCATGTCCAGCCATCTACTTCCTCGGTGACTCCACTGGCAGATGACATTCTTAAACTCATTGTGCAGCATGCCTGGAAGGCCCCGGACAAAGTAGAACCTGTACTCAGAGGCCAGACAAAATTTTATCTACATCTGAAGACCAGCCCTACTGGTCTTAGCAGTTGACAGTTGATTTTATGGTCGTGGCGGCGGCCTTCCATTGCTGAACTATCTGACACACTTTACTCGCCTGTAAAGAGACCTAATTTCCAAAATGTCTTCCTCTTTGGTGGGGGTACTGCCTGTTGAGGGGCTTGATACTGTCGCCTCACAGCTAGTTACCCTTGAATCCATCTCGAACTCCTCAATGTGTTTGATATCTCACTCCACCGAGGGGGCAGCTTGAGCTGCCGCATCAGGTGTTGTCATGAGACATAATGCTTGGATGTAGTTGTGTGACTTTGCAGACTCCTTTAAATCTTCCTTCATCAATGCACCTGTTGATGAATCTGCACTTTTTGGACCCAAAGAACGAGACACACTTACACGTAGTGAGAAAGACGGAAATAGCTTGTCTGCTGTGGGCATATGCTTTTCCAACCTCCAGAGGGCCTACTCCAGGAACCAGAAGGGAGGAAAAATGTGCTTCAAGAAATCCCAAGGATCTTTTTGGGACACTCGTGGTAAACCATCCCCCTGGGGCAGAGGGGGCAACTCATATGGAAGACACCCCTTTTGAGGTGGGGGGGTCCACGTAACCAAGGCACTAGAGTTTCTTTCTCCGGCTGATCCTACCAGTGCTCCTGACCAGTGGCCAGATTGCTTTGATCTGGAAGCAGTCAGGGGTCATTTTTCTCTGCATCTAACAGCCTGGCATCTTATTATTACTGATGTTTGGATGCAGAGAATTATATCCAGAGGCTACCAAATACCACTTGATTTAACTCCCAGACCCATCAAAGAAATCCCCGATGTACCACCCAATCAGAGGGAATTAGCAGCCTTAGAAATAGAAAAGCTGCTAAGGAAAAGAGTCATCCAACCAGTACCACCAGACCAGACAGGATCTGGATTTTACTCAAGGTTATTTTTAGTGCCAAAAAAGACAGGGGACTGGGGACCAATCCTGGATCCCAGCCTATTGAACAAATATATCAAACCTCAAAAATTCTGGATGGTCATGATATAGTCCATTCTTCCCTTCCTAGGGAGTGATAACTGGATGTGCTCTATAGACCTCCAGGATGCGTACTACCACATAAAGATGGATCACCGCTCCCGGAGGTTTCTCCACTCCTGGCTGGGAACCAATCACTGCCAGTTCAGGGCACTGCCATTCAGTCTCTCAACAGCCCCTTGAGTGTTCACCAAATGTATGGCAGTTGTGGTAGCTCATCTTTGACTACAAGGATTTCACGTGTTTCCCTATCTAGACGATTGGCTCCTTACCGCTCTGACCAGGAATCTTCTTACATTCAAGGTCTCGCTCTCTGCTTGGGGATTACAATCAACAAGGACAAATCTCAAATCTCCCCAACGAAGACACTGGAATTAATTTGAGTGGTCTTTGACACAACATCCTGTCAAGCTTCTCTCCCCTCTCGCAGGCTTTGGAAAATAACACACCAAATCCAAGACCTTCTTCCTCAGACCTTTGTTCCAGCACACCTTGTACTGCAAATCTTAGGCTCCATGGTGGCTGCCATTACGTTGGTACCACTGGCAAGACTGCACATGAGAATCCTACAATGGCTCCTTTCTGCACAATGGTCATTGCTAATTTACCCACTTGACCACATGATACGTCTTTCAAACCATCTCAAAGAAGAAATGTTATGGTGGATGAATCCACAAATGAATCTTTGGTGTCGACCGTTCTGTCTTCCCCAGCCCATGGCCACGGTGACCACGGGTGCTTCCCTGTTAGGGTGGGGGAGCATTTCCAGGGAAAGACTGTCCAAGGCACCTGGTCCCCCATGGAGACCAATTTGCACATAAATGTCCTGGAACTAAGGGCAGTTTTCTTAGCAGTGCAAGCGTTCCATGCATCCCTACCCTATGGCACCATTGCAATTCAGTCAGACATCATGTCAGTCGTCCGGTATATCAGCAAGCAAAGCGGAACCAGGTCTTACCCTTGTGTCAGAAAGTCATGATGATTTGGCACTGAGCAATAGCTTCCAACCACTTCCTTATAGCAACACACATTCCTGGGCATTCCAACCTTATTGTAGACAATCTGAGCAGAGTGGTCCCTCAAACCTGTAACAGCGGATCGGATCTTCCAACGCTGGGGCAAGCCTTACTGTGACCTCTTTGCTTCCCCCCTAAACTACAAATGCAGAAGCTATTTTGCCCTGATCTCTGCTCGGGGGGAACCATCGAGAGATGGCCTAATGCACGATTGGCCACTGGGTATTCTGTATGCCTTTCCTCCATTTCCTCTCATTCCAAAATTTCTCCAGAAATCTCAGCGGTTGAGAAGCAAAGTGATCCTCATTGCCCCATACTGGGCCCATCAAGTCTGGTTTCTGTTTCTATGGCCTTATATGATTCACAGTCCATGGATCCTGGATCATTCTTAAGACCTGTTATCTCATCCTCAGGGAATGATTAATCTGAACCTGCACAGTCTCAAGCTCACAGCTTGGTTCCTTCACTTCCAATGATTGCCAGGCTGCCTGACATCCCATCTCCTGTTCGTGAAGTTCTTCTGGCTTCACACAAACCTTCCACTAGGAAAGTTTATTCTAGTAAATGGACTAGGTTCTCTATTTGGGCCAAAGATCAGAACTTCTCTATACCTATTCAAAATATCCTACAGTACCTGATTATTCTTTTGTATGCAGGAGCTTCAGCTTCGACAATCACTGTATATTTAGCAGCTATTGCCAATTTTCATAATGGTCTTGATAATTCTTCAATTATGTCACACCACCTATGCAAGACCTTTTTGAAAGAAGTATTACATGTTAAACCTCCACTCAAGCCTCCTATAGAACCCTGGGACTTGACTTTGGTACTTCAGTCTCTCACAGGTTCTCCTTTTGAGCCTTTTGATTCATGTGATTTGAAATTTTTGTCATGGAAAACCTTACTTCTAGTAGCACTGACCTCAGTGAGAATTGTATCTGAGCTGCAGGCTTTGAGTGTCAAGAGTCCTTACTTGATCTTCCACATGGATAGGGTGTCCCTTCGTACTGACACTTCTTTCTTGCCCAAGGTCATTTCTGTCTTTTCCATTAACCAATCTATTGACCTGCCGGTTTTCTTCCCTCAGCATTCTAACAGAGAGGAGTACCTTTGCACACCCTTGATATGCATTGGCAGCTTCGTTGTTATTTGGACAGGACTAAATCTTCCAGGAAAACAGATCAATTGTTTGCAGCCTTTCCAGGACCCAGATTGGATATACCTGTTTTCAAAGTGACTTTATCCTCCTGGCTTAGAAATGTCATTACCTTTATCTACTAAAAGAATAAGCTATCCTTACCTTCCAGAATAAAGGCTCATTCTACCAGATCTATGGCTACTTCTATAGCATTTCATTTCAGAGCCTCTATGGATGATATCTGTGCAGCAGCCACTTGGGCAAGACCTCATACTTTTATATCTCATTACAAATTGGATTTGGCCTCCAGGGGATGAGCATATTTTGGTTCTATGGCACTTAGGAATATCCTTCCTTAGGGCCACCCAGGACTCAAGTAGCTGAGGACTCGGTCCTATTTGAAATGAATGAACAAAGATTTACAACATCAGATAAAGAAGTTATGTCTTTACATAATGTTCCATCTGTGTTGTAGATCTTTGTTCATTCATTACTTCCCGCCCTCCATCCCGCTGCCTGGACTCCTGGTGGACTTTAGGAATTCCTGGTTAGGGTATTTGCTCACTTAGACCTCCTACTATTTTTTCTATTACTACATCTATTATCTAAGGGCGGGCAAACTCAATCTGGAGTAAGTAGGAGAGGGGCATTATGGGTAGGTCTTAGCTGAGAGTTTTGGGCTGGCACAAGCTTGGAAACGGCCGTATCAATTCCAAGGACAGAACTGAGGTCCTATTTGTAATGAATGAACAAAGATCTACAACACAGATGGAATGTCATGTAAAAGTAGGGACTTGGAAGGCATAAACTGTACTTATCCAGTTTTATTGGGAACACTATGGGGAAAGAAATTTTATATGTTTATTATAAATGATTACACTCATTGTTTTCTGTGCATTAAGATGTAAGTGTACACTCCACCTCATTCATTTCTCTTTTCCCAGTTAAGTGATATTCTTCAATGATTTATCATAGTAAATTGTCTACGCTGCCTTTCTTTTAGTATCTCAGATGGAGTCCTTTATTTTCAGGGACTGATGAAGCATAAAGAGTAGGTCATTTATATTTAAAATATCCTTCCATTAGCAATTATGGCAGTGAAAGGTTTAGAGCATGACTGTATTCCAGACAGGGGTGGCCCGTGCTATTGGACTGCCGGACTGCAGCCCCCTCAACTGTAAAATAAAGAAAAAATAAAGAAATAAAAAGAAAAAAGAAAATTAAAAAATCGCGGACTTTCGCGCATGCGCACTAGTCCGGACTGCTGCTGAGACAGTCTGGAGCATGCACAGATTGTCTCAGCAGCAGTCCTGACTGGGAAACATGAAGAACGGAGCTCCCAGAAGTCTATGCAGTTTTAAACTGCATAGACTGTCCTGGAACTCGCTGGAAAAATGTGTCGGGGTTGGACTGCAACGTCAGCAGTCTGGAATTTATCGGGGGAAGATCTCACGACGGGCGGGGTCTGGTGTGGATTTGCACAGGTTTCGTAGCTTACTCGGGATTTATGGTGGTTTACTACAGGGATTTGGAAGATATACTGCAGGTACGTGTGTGGACAGGGATTTGGATGTATGGTGGTTTGGTAGAGGAGGGGTGTGTGTGTGTGTGTGTGTGTGTGTGTGTGTGTGTGTGTGTGTGTGTGTGTGTGTGTGTGTATGTGTGTGTGTGAAAAAATGCCCCAAGTGCAATATACTGGTGGTTAGACTCATGGTGGTGTGGTAGGGAATACCTCAGGCTTGAACGCTGTACCTTGTATGCAGGTGTTAAAGACCTGAATTTCCTACCCACCACCATTTGCAAAAAAATTGCAGATTTTTGCCTCATATTTGATCTGATCTGTTCCTCATAATATCTGTGGTTTGTAAATGTTGCAATGCTTGATATTTGATGGTGCAGTGGTAGCATTGTTGTCACACAGCTGCAGGTTATCAGGTTTGATTCTTGGCTGGGGTGCCATCTTTGTGGGGTCTGTATCTTCTCCCTGTGTTTGTGTGGGTTTGCTTTTGTGTCATCCCATGTTACAAAGACATGTCTGCATTATTTCTTCCTGGGCCTCTGCTAAAAATTGTTTTTTTTTTGTTCCAAGTCAGACTGTCCTGATTAACAAATGTTAAATAAAATTGACAGGCATTTCAGACTTCAGGTTTCTGAATGCTTAATTCCTTACATATTTGATGGTGCAGTGGCAGTATTGTTGCCTCACAGCTATAGGTTTTCTGGTTTGATTCCTGGCTGGGGTGCTCTCTGTGTGGAGTCTGCATCTTATCCCTGTGTTTGTGTGGATTTGTTCTGGTGTTCTACCATTTTACAAAGACATGTGTCTACAGTATTTCTCCCTGGGCCTCTGCTGAAAATTGTTTTTGTTCCGTCAGAAGTAAAATTGACAGGCATTTGAATTTCAGACTTCATATTCTTCAGAAAATACATAGTAAAACAACTTTTTATTCTAGCAATAAATATATAGTAACACAACCTTTTATTATAGCAATTTTCTAAGTTTATAAGATGACTATTTGAAATTTGTCCTTATTTTTGGGACTGTATTACCCTGTTATTGGCTTTGTCCAGGTTTTTTGTGCTAAGGTTGACGGCTATGGCAAGAACTGAATTCACTGAATATGTCTGAGGGCTGTATTCCCTCATTACTGGGTTTGTCCAGGTGTTTTGTGCTAAGAGGTTGACAGCTATGATGAGAACTGAATTCATTAAATGATAGCCATTTAAGTTTCAGTCTTCCTCTCTATCACAAAGCAGCTGATTTGGCGTAGTGGTATGTTGCTCTGACTGTTTTGCACAGGGACCTTGGCAGTAAAATGTATGGTGGTAACACAGCATTTTTCACAATATATATATATATATGTATATATATATATATATATATATATATATATATATATATATATATATATAAAAATAATTTAGCCTATGTTAAATTAGGTCCATTCACTTCGGAATCTATTCATAAAACAAAAGGCACTAAACAAGTTTGTCCTCTCTCACGTACTCTATTTGCTTTAGCTATTGAAGTATTTGTGGAAACAATACGTAATAATATAAAAATAAAAGGGTTGGATGTACATAATCAATATAATTCTAAAATAATGCTTTTTGCTGATGACATATTATTAACCTTAATTCATTCTAAAGAGTCTTTAGAGGAGTTGTATGCTGTGACTGAGACATTTTATTTGACTTTAGGTATTCACTTTAATAGATCAAAATCAAAAAATGTATTCTTTAATGAAAAAAAGAAATACAGGTCAAAGAAAACCATATTATAGAGAAACAAGAATCTACTCTAAAGTATTTAGGAATAGCATTATTAAAGACCTAAATGAGATAACATCAGGAAACTACAATAGTATCATTAATACAATGAAAATGTATATTGATAGATGGACTAAAATACTATTAACTTTTAAAGACAGACTACAATTAATAAAGATGGTTTTACTACCCAAGGTTCTATATGTGGCCTCAGCCATTCACTTGATTCCTGAAAGAGGTGTTTTCAAAGAAATTAATTCATCTTTATTAAACTTTTTTATGGTTCCCCAAGTGAAATAGGATTGCCTTAACACATTATATTAGACCATTGAATCTAGGAGGATTAAAATTTCCAGATATAGAAAAAGATATTAAGGTATGTATGTCCAAGACTATTATAGATTGGATAAATCCTAATTATTCTTCCAATTGGAAAAAACTACTAAATGTCATATCAATAAATTATTTTATCCTTCTAAACAAATTTCCAATATTAGATAAAGCTAATCAACTTTGGTGCTTACTAAATATTTGTATGCAATACAACATAGAAAAACCTACTAAAACATATTTGATTAATTACTGCATTAATTCATTTAAGAAACTTATAAATGCTAATATGGACTTAAAACTTTAGATTGACCTTTTAGTACCCTTCACCATAACAAGGAACTATCCCCACAAAATTTACAGAAAAATAATCACATCTTGGGAGCGAAATAAATGTTTGTGTTGGTTACAATGCATTAAGAAGTTAAAAGTTTTAGACATACAAGAGATAAACACAACTTACAGAGTTCAATCTCAGGACTGGTTAACTGTGCAACGTATTTTAATGTATTCCCAAGATTTGTGCAGAATAATTAATAGCTGTTCATGTAAAGCTATACTGAAACTTATAAATCACATATATAGAACTATATATAATGACCATAACATGGAAAATAGTATATCCTATTTATATAAAGAACTTATAATTTATAATATTACTATTACAGATAAAATTACTAAGTTTAGTACCCCCTCAAATGGAATATGTTGGAGATGTGAACAGTCACAAAAAGCAGATTGGAATCATATTTTTTTATGATTGTACCAAAATTGAACCATATTGGAAAGGAATTAATACATTTTTAGAAACATTATTTAATGATTCCTTTATTTTATCTAAATAATTGTTCCTTTTGAATATGAATAAAGGTCAACATCTGACCAAAACAAATATGTATTTATTATGGACAATACTTGCAATCTCAAGGAAATGTTTTACTAGAAGATGGAACTCAAACATAACACTAACTTTGGAAGATTTTGACACTCTACTGAAGAGCACAATTTTTATGGAAATGAAAATCAAGGAGCTAAGGATTTTTCCTAGACCATTGGTTAACAATCCATGGGAAAAAAACTTTTGTCATTGATTGACACTTTACATCTATAAACTGATATCCTCTGATAGTTTGTTATACTCATATACAACTTTTTTTTTCATTTAATACTGTTAGTGATGTCAGGCTGGTGTAAATATTGTATATATTTATTCAAATTATCATTTATAAAATGTTATAGAATTATATATCATTATTTGAAAATAAAAATATTTTGAGTAAAAAAAAAATAGTAATCACAATTTTAATTCACTTAATTTTAATTTGCATGTCCCTGATGAGATAGTCTGGCATTTTGGCGCAGACATTATGAAGGAGATGTCAGCTGAATGGCTAGATCTACTGTTGTGTGGTCTTCTCCTGTTAGTAGGCAGAATAGGCTGACCATGGCATCTAGCAAGTCAAACAATAATGAACTGCCACATTGTTCAATAAGCCATTTGAAAAAATGAATGAATGAGTCTCTAAAACTTCTGAAAGCAAAAGGTCTATAACTAGCCAAGAGCAAAGATTTTGCTGCTATAATAACCTATCAACATCTATTGACAAATAAAGTGGAACATTTAGAAATTATCCTCCCTTTCTAGACACAAGGACAAACAAGGTGTAGAATTTAGAAATTATAGGTGCTTTGCAGGAAAGGAAGATATTTAAAAGAAGATTGGACTTTCTGAATTAAGTGAGTGAACAAAGAAGTTTATTGACCACAGGGATGATTTACTGCCAGGAGTAGGTGCAATAACATTATTTTTCTGGCCATCCAGAAACAACAAAACCAAAAAAAAAAAAAAAAAAAAAAAAAAAAAAAAAGAAGCATTAACTAAAATTACGCAAATCCCTTTGTTACCGTCTCCACTCACACTCTGCTTGTAGGATGTGGTAAAGTGGGTTTACTGACACTCAGGAAATCCCTTCCATGGATGAATGCCCAGAGTTTTCAACTTTTAAGTACTGAACTTCAAAAAGAAGGAAAAAAATGCATACTCGGGCTACTCATGTTTTCAGATTTACTTACAGCTCTGTTTTCAGCAGAATCTATGCAGATTTTAGGAAGACAATATTTAATGCAGCATTTAAATTCCATATTCAGGCTATTCCAACACTGAATGCCCTTTGGCCAACTATGAATAATAAGAAGGTTTTTATGTGCAAGACAAGCCTTGAAGTTTATTTAGACTACTGCACCCAGATAAATGAAGGATATCTGGGTTTAATATTTTACACATTCCTGTCTATAGTCTATAATATTAACTAAACCATTTATATTGCATTTGATATTTGTGTTTATTAATGAAATGTTAAAGGGTAGAGTTATCATGCAGATGGGGTTGATCATAAGGAGTACCATGTTTCTTTCCATGCTTGCTATTCCAATCTTTTAACTTCAGATCTGGATTATCAAAGACCAATAACATGAATTATCATGCAGGGTTAAGGAATATTAGGGTATTACGTTTCTGGGATCAGAATAGACAATGATGGAAGTAATGCATATAGTTTATTGGCATTCAGAGGAGAGAAGCTTAGATTAAAGAGTTTGCAAAGTAATGCACCAAAGAGAAAGGTAAACATTCTGTAATGGGAACTTTACCTGTTCAATTCAGAATGATGCAATAATGAATTCTGAGATAAGAAACATTGCAAACTGATAACAGATATTAATAATTTTCTGTAATGAGAAGGTTATATAGAATTTTGTGACAATATTAGGGTTAGGCATATTTGAACTTAGGAATTAAGGTAATCTTTGCAAGGAATTTGTAAGCGCCATTTCTGTTTGGTTGAGGACTTTGGCAATCATTAGACTGGCATAATAAGTGAATGGCATGCAGCAGGGTGAGGCAGGGTGCCAAGATATTTGTAAGAGTTTACAAGGTAAAGAGGATTGCTATGAGTGCTACCAGGTTTTAAGAAGGAACAGGAGAAAAGATTCAAAGATCAGGATCTTTGTTCTAGAGAAATATATGGCTTGTTTGCATTTAATAAACTAAGAATGTATTTGGTAGAATTTGGTTTATAAGAAAGACTGCAAATGTTGTGATGGTTCATTCCCTTTCAGTTGAAGAAGATTACTAGTATGAAATATAGGGCATAGCTGGAGAAAGATGAAATATTATTAATAATAAAGGAAAAAAGTATGAGGCCTAATATGAATACTGGGGACTCCTCTGTGGGACTCCAGAATGAGCAGAACTATTTAAAAAAGCAGCTTTGGAAGAGGAACTGACAATTTATTTAATCAGTTTGATAGTTAGTTAACTATTGGTGGCTGTTAGGGAAGAAGGCAGTATTTTAAAATAGAATAATGTGTATGACACAGTCTAAAATATCAGTGGCTATCCTTAGTTCAAAAAATACATTTGTAAGCAATCATTTGTCAAATTTATGAAAAAAATAAACCAGTTCCCTTGAAAATAGCAATAGATCCATACTTGTGTGTAAGGAGTGATGATATTACATATCAGCTAGGATGTGCTTATAAATTAGTTTTTAATATATTCATTACTTGAGAAAATTTCTGCTAGATGTAATGTATGCGGTGAGGGAGTGGTAGTTTTACAGAAAGGAACAATTAGTCATTCTTTTTTCACTTGCTGCCATTAAATTATTAATAGTCATGCCTGATTACAGTGTGGTTACTTTTTAATGTTACATTAAATTAACCTGTAAAGCAGTATGCCTTGTATATTAATAAGCCTTAAATATGGACGGCATTGTTATTCTTTTATGCCCTGCTAAAGTTGCCATTCTCATTAATAAAATAAAGATTTACAAGCCACAATAAAAATGTAATGATCTTGCAAGTGGAAAAAAATGATAGATGACAATGGCTATAGTGCAGTGGAACACAACAGAACCAAGGTACCCATGTAGAAAAATAGGAATCACAATGACTTACTTTGAAGCTAAGGTAAGTTACCTAATCTAGAATGAGAACCTAACATTAGCTACTCTGTTTTCACTTAATGCCTGTAACACAGTTACATCTAATAGTGGCAGGGTTTATCTTTTTATGCAGGCTATAGCTCAATTCACTAGGCTCTAAAGTTATGTGTTCACTAGAGGAAATTGCAGTGAATTTTGTTGCTGTTTGGTATTTGTGAAATATTGCAAATCAATCATCTTTGTTTTCCATAAATTACTATATCTCTGACTACAATTTCTTCACATATTGCTCTGTGATATATTTGTGGAAGATTTGGTGTATACCTTTAAAATTATAGGGTTGTTTCTTTCATTATCTGCTAAAACCGAGAGAGTAAGAAGTATATACAAAATGTTACCAACTTGGCTAAAATTAATTCACATTTTTGTTTTGTTGGGACATCTAATTCAAAAACTAATAGTCAACTTTCCCTATATGATATAGAAGTAATTGGCTTCAATTAAAATTACCACAGATATGATAAAACAAAGGAACACTGCAATGTTGCCTATAAAATGACAGTACAAGCTAATAGTTTTATTAGTGCATGATAATCTATGAAGTGAGAATGTCTTTTATAGCTTATTAGACATGATGTGAGTTGTTAGAGGCCAAAGTCATGGATTATAATTCCTATTCAAACTAGTCTCATAAATTGTATTGACTTAATTTCACGCATTGGTCTAGAATCCTAAGTAATGACTGGATTAATCTTTTGTATTAGTATTTACATTTGCTTTCCTACTTTATTTTATGCGACTGAGCAATGAACTTTTCTTTTGAGCTCTGCCCCCAAACATGACTTTCTGCAGAACTTGAAAAGAAGTGCCGTCTTTGCTAGCTGACAATTTCAAATGACATAAATTATTTTGACATTTCACGATGAACGTCTTCTGTTCTTGCCAGATGAAGGTTGTACCTTTTTATAACAGCATGTGCATGTATTGATTTGATCTTATTTAGTTATTTATTTGGCATTTGTCTACCGGGATGGCCAGACTGGGTAAAAAAAAAACTGTTTTCAGCGAAGGCCCGGGAAGACAAGCTTGAAAAACAGACTCTAATATACAAACATTATAAACAGAGCATCACAAAAAAATAAAAATGAAACATATATAAATGTGCAGACATTATAGGTAAAGCAATATGAAAATAAATGTGCATACAGTCGAATAACAGGAAATAGACACCATATGAGAAGACAGATACTCATAAAAACAACATGCAACATGGTAAAACAATATATTTAAATGCAATGCATATTATTCCAAGATAGATAGGGAATTGAGTTAGTTGACCAGCTTTAGGAAATTTACCCTTTTTCCTACTGCAGTGCAATGTCAGAGTTGGTATTTGTAAGTAGGATGGGGTGTGGGGTGAGCAGCCCCGCACTTGGGTGGGTTTGATATACTGTGGTGTGTATTTCGGTATTCATATTGGTCCACTGTCTCTTTTCCCTGGGTAAAGTATTTGATGATTGAACGTTTGCTGAACTGAACATTTGCTGTTTTATGTTTGATGAACAGAGGTTCAATGTATTTGTTATTCAATGACCGAACATAGACCTGTCTGAGTGTATATGTGAGCATGTGTCCATGCACGTGTGTGTGTGTGTGTGTGTGTGTTTGTGTGTGTGTGTGTGTGTGTGTGTGTGTGTGTGTGTGTGTGTGCATATGTGTGTGTGTGTGTGTGTGTGTGTGTGTGTGTGTGTGGGGTGGTTATGATGCATAAAAACTGTGAAGGATTATTTTGCATTCTGGCTTTGACTTAATGCTAAAATCCATATTTGTATGATTATTGTTTTGGTATTCTGCATATACAATCTGCCTTCCCCTTTCGCCAGCGCTTGTCATACATTTAGTAACTAATTTGAATCCATATATTAATCTATTAATTTTAATCCCTTTAACCCTTTCATGGTTGCAAGAACTTGAATTCCTTGGATGAACAATTAAATATTCTATATAATCATATATCTTGTGTTGTGTGTTTTTTTTTTCTTTTTGTTCAAATACTATTAAATGATTAAATACACTTTTAGAATTTCTTTCATTTGGAGATTAGTTCAAAATCTTAGGTATTTCTGTTGGTTTATCTCAGTTCAGTACCTCTGATGTTGGAAGAAATGTGCTTGAACTGGGTCCTTGCAATAACTATTTTTAAGAAAACTGAAAAGAACAGCATTTAAAATTACGTTAATTCTGTGCAGAGAGCACAACATTTATACATACTTAAAAAGGAATCTAGAGAAAGAACACACAGAAAGTTAGTTGCACTTTTTTCTTCAGAGATGAATGTAAAGGCAAGTTATGTCCAATGCAGCTTGGGCTACTTAAGACAGCAGAATACTAGCACTTATAAATTAGAACTTAGTTAGAAAAGGTATGATTATGGTCTGTATCTCCCTGAAGTAATTTCCAGAGATTGTGTGAAGCACAAGTAAGGTAATTTCTGCAAGCTAGTTTAAGTTGAGTGAATCATATGTATTTATTTATTTATTTAACATTTGTTTAATGGGAAAGTCTCACTTGGAATGAAGCCAATTTTCAGCAGGGGCCAAGGTAGAAACACTCCAGATGCATGTCTTTTTAAAGTGGGAGGAAACAGGGGCACCCAGAGAAAACCCACACATATTGCAAACTTGGTAGTCGCAATGGGTATGAGGAGCTGAAATCTAAAGAAAAATATAACAAGATGATCAGAACTAAAATACAAAAATAGGAAGCATTGCTACAACTCTCTCGGTTAAAGGCATAAAACCTTTCATCAAAATGTTTGTGCTTGACAGA
The DNA here is from genome assembly GCF_019279795.1 of Protopterus annectens. Lineage (NCBI taxonomy): Eukaryota > Metazoa > Chordata > Ceratodontiformes > Protopteridae > Protopterus > Protopterus annectens. The sequence continues at coordinate 746,588,437 of NC_056728.1, read as the reverse complement.
TATGAAATTCCTTATATTTATTTTGCTGGTTTTGTGTTTATTAAGTAAGAATCTCAAAGCTTAGGTATTTCTGCTGGTTTATTTCAGCTCAGTACCTCTAATTTTGGAAGAAATGTGCTTGAACTGGGTTCTTGCAATAATTGTTTTTATGAAAACTGAAAAGAACAGCATTTTAAATTGTTAATTCTGCAGAGAGAGCACATACTTTAAATATTCTTAAAAAGGAATCTAGAGAAAGAACACACAGAAAGTTAGTTGCACTTTAGCAATAGTTTTTCTTCAGAGATGAATGTAAAGGCAGGTTATGTCCAGCGCAGCTTGAGCTACTTAACACAGCAGTATACTAGCACTTACATTTATAGGTTCATAGGTTCATAGGTTCATACTAGGCTATCTGCCCTAGGGCATTTATAAGCCTAGCCAGAATGTGTTTGGCTTTCGCCACCCATTTTAAATTTATTTTGCTATGCCCTTTTTCGAGGTTAGTATACTATGCCTCTATCTAACAGTGACACAGAAGTGATACCCGGGGTAAACCTACGATCTCCCATCCACTCATCAAGATTCCTCTTGAAGAGAGTCAATGAGGGACTCTGCCTAACCTGGACTGGGATTTTATTCCAGAGTGAAGGGAGCCTCTGGGTTATGAATCTGTCCCTCCAGCATGTCCTATTTATTTCAGTGCTGAGGTTCAAGTCTCTCGAGCGCGTAGCTCGATGGGATTTGAGTCCAACTTGGAGCAAAGCCAATTTTCACCAGAGGCCTGGGAAAAAATGCTGCAGATGCATGTTGTAAAGTGTGAGGAAACCCATCCAAATGCAGGAACATGCAGACTCTGCACAGAAGGTACCCCAGCCGTGAATTGAACCAGACAACTTCTTGTTAGTAGGTGACAGCATTACCGCTATACCACTGTGCCACACAAATATAATTATACATTAGAACTTAGAAAAGGTTTGATTATGGTCTTTGTCTCCATCAAGTAAGCCAATTTTCAGCGGAGGCCTGGAGAAAAACACTCCAGATGCATATCTTTGTAACATGGGAGGAAACTGGAGCACCCAGAGGAAACTCACACATATTCCGAACTTGGTAGCTGCCATGAGTATGAATAACTGAAAACTAAAGTAAAATATAACAAGATGATCAGAACTGAAACACAAAAATGGGAAGCATTGCTACTACTCTCTTGGTTAAAGGTACAAAACCTTTCATCAAAATGTTTGTGCTTGACAGATATGAAATTCTTTATATTTAGTTTGCTGGTTTTGTATTTATTCATTAGGAATCTCAAAGGTCTTAGCTCACAGCTAACTGTATTATACTATAGTTAGTATGCATTTAACTGTGTTATGCTTTATTTATTTTGTTCTGTAATGTGACTAGATTTATAAATACTGGAGTAAAGCAGATATGCATGGATACGTTAGATGATTGCAGATTTGTGAGTGTGTGTGTGTATATATGTGTGTGTGTAAGTGCGTGTGTGTGTGTGTGTCTGTGTGTGTGTGTGTGTGTGTGTGTGTGTGTGTGTGTGTGTGTGTGTGTGTGTGTGTGTGTGTGTGTATGCGTGCACGCATGCACATGTGTGTATGTATATTTCTGAAAGTCAAACTTTTTTATCCCCTTTAGATACTGTCTTGCAGATATATTTCATAATGTACTTATATAATGGTATATTATGTACGACTTACAGTAAGCCATACATCACTTGATTTTTATTGAATGTGTTGTGATGACTTGAATAATTTAATTAATATTCAGCATCTAGCCATGGAGCACTGTAATAATAATACCATACATCATGGTTACTACATTGAATTGCAGTTGCTGGGTTGTTTATATGCTAGGTGTACTCTACACTCCAGCTGGGATTCATAAATCTGTTTTTATTATGCACCCCATTAGCATACTATTGGGTCAAAATGAATCTGTATATTTTACACAGAACAGAGCAGTAAACATAACTTTATTGGGTGAATGTGTGAGCAGATGCTGGGGAAGATTCCAGAGGTGCAGGGGATTCCCTCTGTAAACTGAAAATTTAATGAAAGCAACAAATCTTTATTGTGAATGAGTGGGGTGACTCCACTGCTGGGACCACAGTGCCATGCAATTCACCATAAGTATGGCATGGAAGCCAGCTGCACCCCAGTTATGTCTGTCTCCATTGTGATCTACCAATGATATCAACATATCTTAATGGAATGATTTAGCAGAAGTCTATGAGTAGGAGTGGGTAGTGCTGGGTTTAGTCACAACTGGTATGATTTGATCATGATGCCGAGGACTGAATAATCAAATTAATAAATCATATGTGCATAAACCATCAGCGTTACTTATACTTAGGCCTCGATTATTGCTACTGTACAAGGCTATTATTTAAAAAAAATACCATTTACTTAACTTTTTCAGTCATATCATTGCATATCTAAATGTCTTGTTACTGTAAATTTTCTCCAGCATATTCCACAGCTATGGATAACATTATAATACATAGCACATGTATATGCTGACACCTGCACAATGCATTATGGTAAATGCAGTTTGAGGCCTTACATTTCAACCTGCAGACATTGAAAATTGGTAAATCCAGCTAAAAATCTGGATTTTTATTTAGCATAAACTTTGAATACCAGGTATAACATAACTCTTGCCTGCTCCTGTAGGAATGAGGGATACTACTGAGAAACAAATGTTTAATACAGAGAGTGATAAAAATGACGGAAAAAATAACTACATTTTAAAACAGACAGTACACAGTCTGTAGACTTTAATGATCTCTGTTGCAAAATTCTGCCATATTATGTTATTTTTTTTCTTATGTGAAAGCATTTAAAATGTGTGAAGGGCTAAATCAAACCTGAAAATGGGGGGCATACCTCTAAAAAAAGGTACATAATATACAGGGGTAAATCAGGCGGGAAATAGGTACATTCCTCCAAAATAGGGAGAGTTATGGAAATTCTGGCTTTACTTACACCTGTGGACTTGTGACATCCAAGGAGCAACTTTATGGAGTACTTTTTTTTTTTCATTCAAAGTAGCTTTGTGGAGGATAAAAATTTGCTGTCCATCTTGTTAGTACTTGCATTTTTTTCTCCATTTTGTGGAGTGGAGAACATAACAGTTGTTACAACTGCTGGTCTTATTTTTGTGGGTAATGCTGGATTTACAATGTGCACACTAACTGCTGCTAGTGTTATCTTTGTGTGTAATGCTGGATTTACAAAATGTATGCTGATTTCTGTAGCCTATCACTGAACACATTGTTGAATACTAATGAGGTGACTTTGTATAATTATTACTGCTCTCCTGTGTGGTAATGGGTCGTATCTTACAGTGATCCATAAATCATTTGCATCTTATTACAATATGTTGTGATAACATTGCTGTTTGTAAGAAACTCAAAGCTGCAGCCCTGTCACACAGCATAGTGCAATGTGACATACCTCACTGAGTCACCATTAGAAAATGAATCTATTGCAGACACAATGGAGGATGTGAATGTCAGTAAATGCACTGGGTCTATGATAATAAATACTAACAAAATATTTTGAGTTAGGTAAAAATATATAGAATTTAATACAATGATGGCATACATGCTGCATTATTTAAACCCTGACTGTAGTAATATAAGTTCAGTTTAATTTGTCTAACTTTAATAGCAGAAGCAATGCTAAAAGGAATGTACTACCCATGTAACACACATTGTGAATTTGAGAGCACATATTAGAGCTTGTAAATCTGAAAATCCTTGTTTAAAGTTGGGAATTATCTTTCCTTATATACATAAAGTATGACTCAATTCTTTTACAGAATTAGTTTCTAAGTGTAAGTAAAACGACCTTAAAATGCAAGATCACTTGTTCATGCATTATCTTCCAAGAGCAAAAATAAACATTTTAAATCTTCTTAATATATCAAGTACTTGCATATGTTGGTTTCACCTGGCTATCTCACTGATTTTTGAATAAAAAGTTATAGAAAAGCAACTGGCTCTGAGCAAATGATTTGTATTTAGGGAAAGAAGGCAAGAAGGAAATCTTAAAGAAACCAGTGGGACTACAGTCTGACAGAAGTTTTATTTTTCAATGCATTTTGCATAGACACACTCAGGAAATATTGATTCCCCCCACTATTTCCTATAGC